>NC_137029.1:9798094-9855594 GCF_032717465.1 Coenobita brevimanus
CTCCACCAGCTAAATGGCACCAGGCAGTAGGAAGAAAAGAAGAAGAGGGAGGGATGACGGACATCAGTGAGAGGCTGTCAAGAACGTGGATCTCCTCATCTTCAAATCATGACTAAAGGACTATGATAACGCGGCTAATCTTAGGTGTTTGATAGCGATATAATCTCCCTTCACGTTGGTCTGGACTACTGAGCATACGAAAAAGGAATGGAGAGGACCTGGAAGCTGGGAGGAACATGTCATACAGGCGCTCAAATAATTACAATGAAGCCACCCAAGAGCAAAGAGTAGGTGAAGATACCATCACATTCCTCGCGCTGAGGAGTGGCTGGGAGGCTGATTAGATACAATTGATAACTGATGCTGCGGGTCCTCAGACAACCCAGCGTACCCATCTGAACCAGACGTACAGAGAACAAGACCCACTTAGAGACCAATGAAAACTACTGCCTTACGAAGTGATCATATGGTACAGACCCTTAAAATACAATCACGGTTTTTCTTTAACAATGGTGAGTAAACACGTTTTATCCTTCGAAATGTTCTCGAGGAATCTCAACCTTTGATTTTAACAAGGTAGCATCTCGTAATCATAAAATGTTCCCTCTAGAACCTTCGGGTATTCTTGTGCTTTGTTTATGAAAATATATTATCGATTATGAACGATCATGTCTCCATTAAATGAGGGATACTTTTGTAGTGTTAGAAGGATTTGTGTAAATTTTTTTTTTTTTAATGTAATCTTATTAACTGGGCAAGAGGGTAGAGATAATATTATTTTATTTTCGCTTGATTCAAACACGCAAAATCTATGCTTGGGAAAATTTGCAGCGAACGTGGCTTCCATTTTGTTTAAATACTCAAGTTTCTCGAACGTACGTACGTGTGTGTGTGTGTGTGTGTGTGTGTGTGTGTGTGTGTGCCCAGGCAATCAAGAAGGTAGGGTCATCTCTCTCTCTCTCTCTCTCTCTCTCTCTCTCTCTGTCATTGCGTCCGTACCATGACGTGATGGGAGACCAGGTCAGGGCTAGCTTAATGCACTTGCGTGTGTGTGTGTGTGTGTGTGTGTGTGTGTGTGTGTGTGTGTGTGTGTGTGTGTGCTTTGGAGAGAGAGAGAGAGAGAGAGAGAGAGAGAGAGAGAGAGAGAGAGAGAGAGAGAGAATGCCGGCATACAGAAGATGCTGGAGATCAAAGGGTATGGACCTCGGGACTCGGCCGAAAAGATATCAACTCCCCTTCTCTGTGCCACTTTGGCCAAGACCATAGTGAAGAAATAGACAGACAGACATAGATAGAATGGTGGTTCGGTGGATAAACAAATAGACAGATAGATGGATAGATAAACGGAGCGATACTAGGCAAAGTATGTGGCAGTAATGATTGTGGTCGTCGTAGTGATAATGATACTGTTTATGGCAGTGGCTGTGATAGTTGTAGTAGTGGTGGTGACTGGCAGTTATAGTAGTGATCTTTGTGGTTGTTGCAGTAGTGATGATCCTGGTAGTCATGACTGGTATTTGGTATATTTATGATGGTAGAGTTGTATAGATGGTGGTAGTGGTTGTGGTAATGATGGTAATTGCTTGCACCGTACAGAAGAGTAAGAAATACACTGATATTCAATTTAAAAAAAATAATGATCATATAAGGTTGCTAACCTTACGAAGTTCTAGTAATTGTAAAATTGTACACAAGTAATCATAGGATTGTAACACTGTGCAGAGCTCAGTACATGGAGTGTAACAGGGAAGCATAAGGTGTCTATGAGTGTGAGAAGCTATGAATCGTTATATGCTTTAAATTACTACAAAGATGCTTTACATTTGCAAAGCTTCAATGATCTTGAAAAGTAGTGCGTGCATAGTACAAGAAAGTTAATAGGGCAGATGAAGGTGCCTATGGGTTTCCAATGCCTGCAGTCACTATATATCTACCAAAAGTCACTACCAGATGTCACATAGTTCAGTAGACCCTAGCCCTGGAGGATTAAGATGACGTTCAAGATTATGCACTCAGAATAACTGCCACGAAACCAGAGGAAGCCGGCTAAAGATACCTGTACTCCAGTCTAATCTTAGCCATTGCGGTATCACATTGTCTTGTTTTGAGTCTATACCTGCCGTGCATTATAGACTTGGCATAATACATACCTATATGTCTCTAACACTTCTGCTCTTGGACTTCTGTGAATTTCTTACTTGCACTACACAACCAGCAAGAGCTTTCTTTAGAGTTTTCGACACAAACGTGATGGACAGATCAATGTCACCTAGTCTAGGTTTATAGCATGCCTGGGCAGTTAACTGTTCAGCACGGTCATGTTTCACTATCCCGATGTGCTAGAATATCCACAAACGGCTGTTAATGTGATCCCGAGCCTTGGCATGTGAAAGGCAGTGCTGAATGGCGTTCATGGTGGCAGTAGATTCAATTTTCGTACTATAAAGTGAAAATAAGGCACTCTGAGAGTCTAATATTATTAGACCATTTGATGTTATTCCGAAATATCCTACAGCCTTCACAATGCCCCAAAGTTCACACTAAGTAGTGCTGGCTCAGTTATGTAGCCTCATTCCGTCATTTCCAACTTCTGATGACAATAATTACCGTTACATGCAGCAAAGGTCCAATATGGCTTTCTAGTGACCTTTAGAGCAATATCAGTGTAAACGGTATTTTTTTTCTTTTTTTTTTTTGGGGGGGGGCTTGCACAGTGGTTCTTAGGTTATGGGCTGACTCTGATAATATTATTATTGGCCTCGTAAGCAAGCACGTGTATCTTCTGATTTCAACCAATCTTGGTAAAAGGGCTGAGGGTTAACCAAGAGTTAACCTATTTCTTTTGAGAACACTAGGCTACACGTTTTGTCGGGACGTCAAATGCAAAGGTAATGACAGCGAAACTTCTTCACTAGTTTCTGCGATCTTTTTTCGTTAGTTATTATACTGAATCATGATCATGGGAGACAATCTTTTTGTATTTTACAGTATTTTTTTTATGCAGGGGGACGTGGTGATGGTGGTCAAGTGGTAAGAGACGTAGTCTTCTGTCTGAACTAGGGCAAGGAACAGTCGGATGATTTTCAGTATCGTGAAAATAGACTTCACTAATCTGCTGCACGACCAATCGACTTGCTTTGCCTAAAAGTACTGCCATAACATCAGTCCTGAATGAGGCAACTATATTCTAGGCGGGTGAGTCTGAAGGTGTCATTATCGTGTCCTGGCAACCTACTCGTCAACAGTGAGTTCAATTTCGTGTATAATATGAAACGCATGTGATTCGCTTATAATATTTTCGTGTATAATAATATTCGTGTATAATATATTCGTGTACAATAATATGATTCGTGTATAATAATTATGATACAAACTCGGACGCACTGTTGACTAGTGCGTTGCGAGGGTACAATAATGACACCTACAGACACAGGGACTACAGCATGTATTCAATATGGATGGTGGGTATAGGTGCTCTGATAGTGACATGTGAAGGTGTGAGTTACAAAGAAGTGCTGTTGGGTCTCAAGGAACGTACTATAAAGTTCCAGAGTCGGACACACACACACACACACACACACACACACACACACACACACACACACACACACACACACACACACACACACACACACACACACACACACACACACACACACACACACACACACACACACACACACACACACACACACACACACACACACACACAAAACAACAACAATAATAACAACAGCAAGGGCACTTCAGTCAAAATACATGGGTAACCTAGTCTGTAACAGTTGCAGTAGAAACAGTACCCCCCAGGTTTATATGAATATAAACTCAGTGGACTGCAGGCTAAAGCTGTCCTTTTTCTTTTTGAGAGATTGGAGGGAAGCTTAGGGACTTTTGTAAAACCGTGCAGTGAAGCCACACAGTTATATGAGTGCCACCACGTGAAGGAGTCTCTCTGGTATCAAACTTAGTCTGTGAAAGTAAGCTACTGTATAATGTGCCTAACACTATACTAAATTTCACAGGTGCGGAACACTCCTACGGCCAAGAGGGATAGAATGATCGGAATGTTGTCGCCAAGAAACAACACTGGACAAGATTTACATAATGGAAGGCTGAAAATGTTGCATCTTTATAAGGAGAGCCTAGATTTTTTTTCCCTCTCTCTTTCTTTTTCAGTCCTGCGAACCAAATGGGATTCATCCTCATCATCCACCTTCATACCATGCTGGGAGATTAGGACACCCTGCCGTCTGTTTGGCTGTCTATCTGTCTGTTTTTCATGACTGTTCTCTTACAAGACCGATAAGAATGCAGTTAAAGTTGGCGTGCAAATACTTATGGAAAACATTATCAGAAAAAAAAAAATCACTATATACCCCTTCTTTGGGCCTATACCACTCTCCCATGCAGTAAGCCACAATATCGTTCAACAGAAATTGATAAAACTTTGTCACTAGCATTCATTCTCTACATTCATCTTATTTATTTTCTCATACTGTCATCCCCTCCCCCCCTTTTCTCTTTCTTTCTCTCTCTCTCTCTCTCTCTCATTCTTCACTCTGTCAATAATACACTCTCAGTCATTTTGCGAAAATACTTTCTATCGGTCTCTTGTTCATTCTCTCACTTTCTCCTTCACAGTCACTCACTGATATTCACTGACGCTCTCTATGAACTTTTACGCTCGTTCATTTTCCCACATACTCTCATGTATTCCTCTCACACACTTTCTCAATCACTCATAGCTGCTCACTGTTGGATATACATTTGAGTGTATACTGTACATGTACTGCACATCCACTTTTTTTGTGTTCTTTTTGCACTGCCTACAGAACCTGCCCTTAGGTCATTACCACAGCCAGCCGGCAGCCTATATTGGTCACTACGTCAATTACCATAAATTCATCCTGGACCGAACTTGACATATGTACGGGGTGAGCGACGACCCAACCCTCCACCAACGTCTCAATTACTCACCATGTTAACCACCAAATGAGACGGTTCGCGAACGTAATGCCAGGCTGCGGGGCCTTGTGCGTGGCTGTAGCGGGGTACCGGGTGATGGCGAAGCCTGGGAGCCCTCACAGGTACCGTGGTTTCTTAATTAGCACCTGCTGCAGCCATCAGATAGGATAAGTGCACCTCTTATTTCACCTTTAACAAAAGATGATAAGACGTAATGGTGCCATAAACGCGAGTCAGCACTGGGGTCACTCGTACTGGTGGTGCCTTGGAGGTGTTCCCACCAGTCGGCTTCAGATAAGATGCAATGGTGAGCTTTTTTGCTACAGGCCGAGGCATAGTCAACCATAACAAGAATTGGTTTATTACTTGTTTTGTCAATCTTCAGGTAACACAGCAGGTATCATCAAGAGGAGATGTTCACCGACCAGTCTTCTTGCAGAATTATTTTTGCGAATAATTCTCATTCCTTTCCGAACGTCAGGTTGTAGTCGTCCTACCTTTTTATACTTTCGTGCTGTGTATTTTTCGTATTGCTGTCAATCCCATGCACAGTTTCTTTATGCAAGGCAACAAAGAAGCGTTGACCAACTTTTGATCATGATGGTGCATGTGGTAAAGCTATTATTAACCGGAAACTACAGTATATGGCTTATGTAGCACTATGTGCAAAAAATGCTTAGATAATAGTTATTTCCAGCACGTCAGCATTAAGTATTAAAAGAAAAAAATGAGTACCATAGACCTACCTCTATTCCAGTAAGATCAATCCTTTCAGTGCAAACTCTCGTAATCTGAACTTAAGTGTTTTGTGGCAGCAGGAAAATATTCAAAAGGACTTCACCGCACTGAAGCAGCAAAGCATGACTGTTTTTAACCTTTCTTGTCCAGGAGTCTCCCATAAGGTAAAGAAAATTTTCTAGTGTAAGAAAATCCAAATTTATAAAGATGTCATCACACGGAAGGGGTCGTTACAAGATTTAAAACTAATAAAATTAATTTGACGTGTCACATTACCTAACCTTTTCTGTAAATATGCGACTTGTCATATTACGCCAAATTGTTGCTCACTTGACAGCTTGCAGATAATTATCTTGACTTCGTATCTGCCTCCCATCAGCACCTGCCGTCCGGGATGAGTCCCATGCCACTCTTTCACGCATAATTCCACCCAATGAATGCTGGAGACCTAAATTGTTTGTTTTCTGCTCCATTTACCGCATTCGAACAAGGTCTTCTTCACCTTAGCCATTCACACCTAGAACTCAAATAGGCACATGAACTATGAATTTGAAGGTTGCGTGTTTAGTAAAAAAATAAAATAAAATAAAATCTCTTGGAATGACCCTCGTGTGGTTAATAGGTACTAGTCTGCGTCTCTTTCTTCTGTCTGACTCGTCTTTGCTCTTTTCTGTTCGTCGGAAGTAAACTTCATAAATGGCTATAACAAATTTCTTATGGTAAACTAATAACCACACCGCATCTCTCCGAAAAGGACAACCTAATTTCTAAACCACTCTTCATAATGGGTTAGGTTTTCTCATCAGTGATTAGGGTTTCTGAAAAAGTGTTCTCCTGATCGAGAACCTGTAATTCGATCCGGATCGGTCCCAAAAGATAGTCGATTGTTCAAGGGACATGGGCCATCAGCCCACCAAATTTGGTCCAAACCTTTCTTCGTTTTTGTGTAATCCTGTTTAAGACCAACAAACAATCAAACAAATAAACAAACAATCAGGGGTGAAAGCATAGTCTCCTTGTCGGAGAGAAATACTCGTATTGCCACAAATAATCTCTGGGCCTTATCTATTTATCTATTTATTTATTTATATATTTTTTTGGTTTTTACTCCCATGACGTCCAGTCATCATTTTAATTAGACAGTCACCAGACGATTTCCTTCAGTTTAGGAGAGTTCCCTAGCAGAGATGAAGCTAAGGAAGGCTGTATCTAACCTCTTCATCTCTAACAATGTATCCCAATGTTAATGAAATTGTCCGCAAATAATGATAAATTTAGCTATTTGGCACTAGATTCATGAGAGTTATGATAACTTTATATTGGTTATCAACTACTTACCGGCAAAAAACATAGGTAAACAGTATTTTACGCAACTTTAAGCTCGAGAATGATCGGTGAATATGGAACCTGACTTTCACACTACAGCGCCATTGAATAGTTGATCCTCACCCCGTGCCGCAAATTAGCTCACATACCAACGTCGTAGCCAGATATGAAACACCCGAGTTAATCCATTTAGCTCGAGAATGGTCAACAGTATGCTATTAATGCTGCCCACATATGATATTTTTCTTATGTTTGGAGGGATTCTTTGTATAGTGAAATGGTTGGAAATAATCTCCACTACACCCTTTTCATTTTAGCCTAGCCTAAAATTGCCATCTCTCGATCTTGAACACTGAGTGATTACTATAGAATAACACTAGAATATGGTGCTTGTTACGATATAGTTCTATGGAAAGGATGTAGAGCCACAGAATCTTTTTCTGCCACAGAGCTACGTACAATATGCTGCAAAAGGATAAAACTCTGGGCCAGGCTAAGATAAAGGAATTACAACCCTTTCACAGCCTAATTCTCTCCCTAAGGTGGATGAAAAGGTCTAAAGTAGATTGAATTAAATTAATAAAATGTGTGTCAAGTGAAGGGTCAAAGCGTTGTTTACGTATATGACAGTTTTTCATATTAACCCTCTCAATCCGAAGACGAGTTTCTCATTCTGACTGGGCCACCACTAACTGATTTATTGAACTTAGAAGAAGCCCCTGTTAGTGAAAAGATTATTGAGACTCCTTAGTACCTTCTCTTTAGCGAATTATTTTTGGATGTGACTGGTTAATATCCTTTTGTACGTTATTTATACAAAGTATGGCGATGTCAGAAAGATGTAAATATCACAGAATAGGGCATTAAGATGCAAAGAGAAAAACAAATAGCATAGGGAAAGGTGCAAGGGAGCTTCTTTAACTGACGAGTATACGGACCCATATCTATTCCCTGCAGTTCAAAAAGTCACTCCCAAGCTTAATATAATCACCTGGAGATACCAGGAATGAACGTCTGCTGGGCGAGGTTCTTCACTTTCTGTACAAATTATGTAAATACATTATATTATCTTGCTGAAGTTATTCTAATTAGGGACGACAGCTGACGTATATGGAAATGTTCCTGACTCGTCTGGTTCCCTTTCATATACTGATGTCCCCTATATTAGGTTGTGCCTCGGCTGACAGTCACCAGGTGATGAGTGCAGGTATGTAATGTAGAAAGGCATTACATATCTGCAGTCGATGGTGTTCTGTTAGTCGAGGTATTTTTACCGTTAGTGTAGGTCTAGCTATTTGTCTCTGTAGGATTTAGTATAGGTTAGCGATTTGTCTGTTAGGTGATTAGTTTTAGGGTCTTTAGATTAGTTTTTCTTTATAATATAAGGTATAAAAAATATAAAACCAAGAAAAAATTAAAAAAAAAAAAAAAATAAGATTAAAATTATTATATATATATATATGTACGTTTGCATGAAAGTGTGTCTGTATGTATGCATGGAAGTGTGTGTGTGTGTGTGTGTGTGTGTGTGTGTATGTGTATATATATATATATATATATATATATATATATATATATATATATATATATATATATATATATATATATATATATATATGGCCTTAATAACCAGGGGCTTCGGCCCCGGTGATTGATAGGCCGGGAAAGAAAAAAAAAAAAAAAAAAAAAAAGGAATGAACGAAGGAATACGTGACCAATCTGAGGATTTTAATTATGCAAGGAACTGAGGAGTGTCATACCGAAACGTATTCACGTGTGCACAGATTTTTCCCCCTAATGTTTCATCCTTTCAGAATTATTTTACTTACTGCATTTCATCCCATTCAGAAAGAGGACTTATTTTCCATTCTACTGTATCTATCTATCTATCCATCCACCTATCTGTTTATCTATTGTAGCTATCGTCAAAATCTTATTCAGCTCAGAAGACTTAATTTGTCAGTGAGTTAATGAAAGCTAGAGCTAAACATCTCCAGTTTGAAAACTCTCTCCAAACTGAACAAATCGTCTAGAAATATCAATAATAAATTACAAGATGGTCATTGCAGGGGTGTAGGTAATAATCTTGTTCCTGTTTTTGTTCTCATAATATCGACATGGTTTGCACTAGTATCACACAAGGGAATATTACCCAGCTTCATGCAGAAACTGGTGAGAGATGAGATGCCAAGGAGCCTCATAAATACCTGCAGTCCAATGATGTGTTCAAAATTCTTCCATACAGATTTATTTAGCTTGGGAGGGAACTCAAGTAGTAGAGCCAGATAGTGCTACATGTAACTCCCTCCATTCGGCAGGTCTCTTCAAAGATGAGTGAAATCGTCGCAGCATGAATAATAATACTAATGACGTCCTAGGAATGATGGAGTCAGTCAAGAAAGAAAGCAGCCTTAATATTATAATTGACTCTATCCCTGTTGTTGGTACATGTGCTTATTTTACTCATTAAGAGAAACTGTAGCTGTCAAAGGCTCCAAAATTTCCCGAAGTGATTCCTTCATTGCTACTGGTACACCCAGGACGTTTGTTTAGGAAAATACCAGATGAGTTTGTTTAGCCGGTATAAACCTCTGGCACATAAAGGGCTGAAATGATGGTCAGTTTATACATCCCATACGATTAATCTTCTTTCAAAGGCTTTAGAAATGCAAGAGGTAAATTAGTGAAAGGGTCAAAGTTCAGCCTTTATTTATTGTATTGTCAAGAAAAGGACCAGTGATAAAAGTGAAAGACTAGTATCCTCATGTTTTCATTTCAAAAGGACGTGGATTCGTAACACACAGATTCACATGAATGAAATCGTCTGCCATTTGCATGAAACATTACTAGAGTTATTCCAATCATAGGTGGGTTCATGGTGCTAATGTCAATATGCTTTATCTCCTGTAAGTAACTCTCAGCTGAATAAAATCGTTTGGCATGAGCAGCAAATAAACCAGTTGAGAATACGAGACCGTAAGAGAAACTAAATGGAAGAAATATAGACTCAGAAACCGGTTATTGTGAATATACACAGGTTCGGCCCAACTTACACATTTTTCATGCATTTTCAGACACATTATTTCAAAATCTGGACACAACTTTTCCACCTGCATTCCCATCCCCTATCTGCCTCCTTTTTATGCATATCAACATCAACGGACATTTTTGCTCATATAATTGCCAAGTACTCATTAATGCTTTTGTTGCCATGTAAACGTCTAGTTGCCATGACTAACCCAACACTTCAGCATCTGCACAAACTCATACCACTTTCTTCCTTTCAATCCTCTTATTCAGAACTAATGCTACATAAATTCCTAATTTTTTTTTGATAATATTAATTTCTTTTTCCTACATTTAGTTATGCCTCCGCCCACCTGTGGTGCATGCGTCCACAACATTATCATGGGCGCGATATCCCCTCAATCCATCGACGGATTTCTACCATGCTTTTGTTGGTGATGAAGTATGAGAAGATAATGAACTGATTAGGTCAGCTATGTCAAGGGGCCAAAGGTCATGGTCATATGGGCGTGGGCACGATATTTCCTGAACACCTTAATGGATTTCGACCAAACGTTTGTCAGTAGTACTGTATGATGGGACGATGAACTGAATGGGTCAGCAAGGTCAAGGGGTCAAAGGTCAAGGTCGTGTGAGGTCGACTTAGTTTATGTTTAGTCTCATTTCCATCCACAATGAACAGTCATAGAGGCTGTATGGCGAGTCCGTGCGCAAGGCTTGAAGGAGGCATATCGAGCGACGCTGTGCGTTGACAGCTCGGAGCCAGAGTTCTCGGCGTTTCATTATATTTATGTTTTTTCCACTCACTCGACCTTTGAAAACTACCAAGGAAATTATGACATCATTATTATCATCATTATCATTATCGTAATCGTCTGTCATCATCATCATCATAAACATCCTACTTTTTTTTTTTTTTCACCTAAAGATGGGGTGAAGTAGGATCCGAAACAAAGAGGGATTGAAAATATGAGAACTGTCAATGGCATACCCATTGAACTGGTGACAGAGTAATTCAGACATTATTCCCCGATCATCCTAGTTCCACAGCATATGCCTAAATACATGCATATTGTTTTTAGTCTGCTTTATAGACGCACCTCACGTAGGCTTCACATGACAGTTATTTTGTATAAATAAAAAAAATAAAAAAAAGATGCTTTATCGACAATCTTGGATTTACTCTGGTAGCGCTATTGTATCAGAATGAATAAAGAAAGATCAACCGGCATCCCTAAGACGAACTCTGTCCTCTGTACTTGTTTTCCTATATGATTTACGTGAGTATATGAAATTCTTCCATAAGTCTACACCTATAAATAATTTCCTCCGTCCATTATGACTTTACTATGGTATAATATACAGCATTTGGTAACGTGCCAGCGATTTCTTACTTCATTTCCAATTCCTTACATCAAGCAAACTTTAAACCTAATAATCGAATACCTGGGACTCCAATACACCTCATAACGGCTGTTGCGTAAAGTCTGACCGAAAGATGAGATATACGCTTTTGTAGTGTTATGGGCAACATGTTCACGTAACAACGACCACCAAAGGACAGTTCTGGGCTGATGATAAATGTTCTTTGGCACCCAAGAGACGTCAGGACAAAGGGCGACCCCTGTTAGAGATAATGTCCCTGTGGTCTATTGTGTTACCTGTTGGCAAAACATGGAAAGGCAATTTGTGTCCTGTCTTTGTCTGAGCACCCAGAATAAGAGGATAAGGCGAATGGGATTTTTAAAATTTATATCCTTCATTCTCTAGTGGTTCTGTGACATTCAAAATTTTTACATGCAGCACAAGACCTAGCCTATATGTTATATGCAAAAGCACGCATATTGGTCAAAGAATGACTGGAAAAATGCAAATACTTCATCTCCTCAGCTCAATATTCCAGAATTAAGGGATATCAAGATGGAAAAAAGTAAAAAGAGTTATTTTTAAATATAATTCACTCTTTAGTAGCTCTATAACCTATTCACTTTCCACATTCAGTACAAGACCTCCGTGTTATATATAAAAAAAAAGCACGCATTGAGTCTTTGAAAAAATGCCTGGAAAAATGAAAATACATCAGATCCACCATTCAGTATCACCCAAATAAAGGATATCATGGAAGAGCACTGACTCTATCAGTGAGGCAAATCGACGAGGCAGGGTCGGACACTTACGTAATCCATTCAGAGATAATTATGACCTTCACCGACTATACACCTATTTCACACACACACACACACACACACACACACACACACACACACACACACACACACACACACACACACACACACACACACACAAACACACACACGACCCTTATTATGCCCGTTCTGTTACACCTTACGTACTGACAGGAAGCTGTCCCTGTATGCTGAACAGATGCTTTAAGGGAAATTCTCTCTCTCTCTCTCTCTCTCTCTCTCTCTCTCTCTCAAATCAGGAAAATAAACCTGCAGTAGCCAAAATACTGTTCGTGTTTGTGGCGGTGCCTAATATCCATTCATTCATTTTAGTGCAACCTACAGGTGGTTCTACAATGCGTGACAAACCAAATGAATGTCCATTTGACTGGATGGTAACCTTACAACCAAATGACACATGATGGTCTACAATAATGGCTTAAGGTATTTCAGCCGATTGAGATCCGTAAGGGTTTCCATCTAAGGGTGTTTGAGGGGTATTGCTCATATAATGCCACCCATGAGCAACCGGGGTTGCTCACCCCTGCCCTAAATGTCAGGACTGAGTACCCTAGCCTATGACCTTGACTCTCCTGCTGGGACAAAGGAGAATTGGATGATGGACAGTATTTGTAAGGTAGGAGTTAAAGAAGACTCTATAATCCTTTCATTACATGGTGTTCTAAACAAACAAATCAAAAAAATCTATTGCCTATTTTAGCTTTTTTATTCTGACCTCCACCGAACGAAGTATATTAGTTTAATACCTTGAACACTTTTCCTATAGGCTACCAACTCAGCCAAGACCTCTTCTTCCTGAGCTAGCACATGAAAGTATAATACTCCCGCAGTTCAAGCAGGTTAAAAAAAATCCCAAGTTTAATAAAATCTTCTAAAGATAGCGATAACAGAAAAAATAATACGTCACTGAAGCGACGTGAGTAAGGAAGAAATCTCTGAACTTGCAGAGTTCCTCGTGTACCATCTCTGATCAGGTATCATAAGGTGTCAGAGAGGGACGTCTTTTCGTGATGACACCTACATAACCGGTCAGCTTCACTACCTGGTTATACAACATCTTTCGTCTCACTTCCTATCCCTCAAAAGGAGGATGGTGGACTACAGAAGGATGATACTTCAGCCTGGGGTTCACCAGGTTCACGCTAAGATGAGCCTGGTGCAAATACTACTACTGCTACCAACATCACCACCACAGCCACCACCACCACCACCATAACAGCTAAAATTGCTAGAACTACTACTACTGCTGGTGTAGTAGTGGTAGTAGTTGTAGTAGTAGTTCATCGTCAACAAGATGTTATTACATGGAGTACAGAGATGCTTGTCAAACTCATTAGCTATGCAGTGGGAACTATTGATGGATTCTGTAGAATATCGGTTGAATGACTTTGTCTTTTAGCTAAGTGTGATGTTATCAGCAATCAGAGGGCCAGTGGCGGATGAATCTGCCGGGACGATCACAAGATATGGTCAGTCTTAAAATGAAGAGACTAGATAGAGACAGCAGATTAGGAGATTAGTCAGGTAGCCTCATCAGCATAAGAATAGCTTACCCGTTGTTGAATGGCGAAGAGGGTCCATACGGTTACGTTTACAACGTAGCTAACACCATTACAATGAGAATTATTAGACTCGTTTTAATAGAGGACAGCTAAATGGTCAAGCTAAGCAAGATAGCTCATAGAAGGTGCTAACAGAGATCGATGAAGGAGACCCTGTAAATAAGAACGAAAAATAACTCAATTTAACTTCTGGACTCGCAACATTTGCTGTCTGCAGTAGGAGGCTTATAATTTTGTATCGTGTTTTTCATGAATTACTTTACCTCGAAGCTGTCCAAAAATTTAGTGAAAACACGAACCACACATTTCCAGGACTATAAGGAAATTTATGATATTTTTTCAGGCCATAAAGTTAACCCACATAGAGCTCCTTCAGATGACTCTCTACAGCTTACGATAGACAGTTTGAAATGGAGGTGTTACAATCAGTCTTTATTCACACTCTGGCTACTAGGTGGTTCATCCACTGAATAAAGTCGGTTGGCAACAGGCGGATTGAACGACAAATGGACTCCATTGTACTGAAGGGATTATGACAGTCAGGCAGTACTTCTTTGATTTTCCACGGAATGATTGTTGTTTCCATGGCCGAGAGCCATCTGAGTGTGACTTCAGCATTGTGGAGGCTATTCTCTCGGGCATCTCGGGCATGGAAGCAGACATTCCTTTTTTTTTTTCCCTGTAACTAATGCAAAAAAAAAAAAAAAAAAAAAAAAACTTGGTTTAATCACGAATGTTCTAATGCAGTCCACAACAAGGAGAGAGCCTTCAAAAGGTACCAGAGCAAACCCACTCCTGAAACTCAAGACAGACTTTGTCCGGAATCGTGATAAGTCTGTCCTTCGCTCTGCTAAGATTAATTTCACCCGTACTAAATGCTCTGAACTCTCCAACCCAGTTTCTTCCCGTTCCTTGCCAAAAATCTCTCTAAAAACTTTACTTGGTCATCCTTCCCTCCTCTTCATCGCTCTGATGGCTCTGTAGCTGTTTCTTCTACTGATAACGCAGAACTCTTCGCTCTGACTTTCTCCTCCAATTCCACCTCAGAAGATTCCGGTACTGCTCCTCTATCTCTTCCACCCTCTGACTTCCTCATGACTGACACTAAAATTTCTTCAACTGATGTGTTCTCTGTCATCACTGGCCTCAGTACTAAGAAGGCACATGGGCTCGATGTGGCCCTTCCTGTTGTCTTCAAGAACTGTGCTTCTGTGCTTACACCCTGCCTAGTTAAACTCTTTCGTTTTTGTCTGTCAATTTGTACCTTTCCTTCTTGCTGAAAATTTGCACTCATTCAGCCTGTCCCAAAGAAGAGCAACCATTCCCAACCCTCTAAATATCGCCTAACTGCTGTAAGAAACTTAATTTCTAAAGTTTTTGAATCTATTCTTTAAAAAAAAATAAAGCACCTTTCCTGCCATACCCTTTTTTCCGATTGTCACTATGGGTCCCGCAAGGAACGCTCCACTGGGGATCATCTTACCCTTCTTTTCAGACTCCTTGTCATCCTCATTTCGGGTCTTTGGTTAAAGTTTAGCCATTGCACTTGACATCTCAAAGGGTCTGATGATTCTGTAGCTATTTCCTCTACTGATAAAGCAGAACACTTCGTTTAGACTTTCTCCTCTGCCATACATCTATAATTTCCAAACTGTCCCATTACGGTTTCTACCCTTCTATCTGTACCTTCATTTCTAGTTTCCTTTCTGGTCACCATAGAGCTGCTGTTGTAGACGGCCATCGTTCTTCGCCTAGGGCTGTCAACAGTGGTGTTCCTCAGGGACCTCTCTTATTACCAACTTGCTTCCTTCTGATTAGAGCGCCGTAATTACCCACTAAACCACCAGGCGCCAAAATTTGGTTATATGGTTACCACCCAGCGTAGTAAATAGTTTCCTGGTGTACAGGAAACCACTTGGCTTATCACTCAGTGTAGAGTCATCACAGGCAGAAGGAAGAGGAAAGAATGAAGGAAAGAAAGAAGAGGGAGTGTGAAGTCACCCGCAGGCAGAAGGACGAGGAAATAATGAAGGAAAGACAGAAGAGGATGGAATGAAAGAAGGATGGAGGAGAGGAAAGGGCAGACACCCGAGAGCAGCACTACATCGAGTGAGTGGATGGTGAGCACGCTCACCTACCACAAAATAATAATAATAATGATAATAATAATAATAATAATAATAATAATAATAATAACAATAATAATAATAAGAAGAAGAATGACCACTCAGACATCCGCGAGCACTGACGGTCGAAGGACAGAAATATTTAACTGTGATGTAGACCGACTGAATTCCCTGAAAATCGCATTATTTCATCCTTGTCTAACCCTTAACACTTCAAGTTTATTTTGCTTAAATCAAAGGAAAAGTGTCTGAGTTGTCTTTGCCCAATGACCATGACTTTTGAAACTTTCGTCTGACTCACAAAATTGAGTAACTGTTCTCATAATGGAAAATTTGCATCCATGTATTAACATGAACTCTTCCACAAAAATTCGTGTACACCAGATAAAAACTGTTCACTTTTGCCATGTGACCTTGACATTTGACCTACTGTTCTAAAAAACAGTACTATAGGCCACCCTCTTGCGTGATTCTCAAATTAATCCAAATCACATCAATACTGTTTTAGTAATGTTATTCAAATAAAGACACACGAGTCGATGTTTGACCTTGCCCCAAGACATTTACCTATGATTGCTCATAAAACAGAATTCCTTCGTTCTTGCCTGATCCTTAATCCTCCTAGAAGTTTGGCTCAAATCAGATGAAAATTGTTTGAGTTGACCTAGCCAAGTGACCTTGGCCTTTGACTGATTCTCCTCAGAATCGAAAATTTTCATTCTAGCCCTATTCTCAAATTCTCCACAAAGTTTGGTCTAAACTGCAAAAAGAAAAATTTTTAAGTGTCCCTTGCCAAGTGACCTATACCTTTAACCTATTGTTCTCATAAATAAGGGCTTTACCCCTTGCATGAACCTCATCCCTTGCACAATGTTTGGTTAAAATCGGGTCCTGCAAGTTTGGTCTAATTGCATCAAAATTCTTCATGTTATTTTCTTTGTCAGCGTTCGACCTAGCCCTGTGACCCTGACTTTTGACCTATTGCTTTCAAGAACAAAATATTTTCTTAAGGGGTATTCCTTCCCTCTTTCCCTCTTCCACCAAGATTGGCAAATATGAACTAAAAACTATTTCAATTTTGTAAACACACACACACACACACACACACACACACACACACACACACACACACACACACACACACACACACACCGCTCGCTGGCGCAGTGGTAACTTTCTCGCTTGCCATCTGGTAGACGGGAGTTCGCGCCTCGCTCAGGTTGCGAAAAGTTTCACTGACGAAGTGGGTGGTTACTGTCCCCCTTGAGCAAGGGGACGGGTGTGTGGGTGTGTGAAGGTCACAGCCTTGCCCTTAGATCGGACTATATGAGCTCTCAGCTCCCTTCAGGGAGGGTAAAATGCTGACGATCACGACCATCAAGTGATCCTGACCGACCCGGTGAATTACACCCACCCACACACACACACACACCCACACACACACTTATAAATGTCCTTCTGCTACAGATGATGCCAGTTATTCTCACAAGGATGATGTGTTTCTTACTGTCGTTGGTGCCAACGCGTGTGACTGGGCAGATCATTCGTGCATCCACAAACTTTGTCACAGTGTCGGCATATCAAGTCCAGTTTTGCTTGGAGAACTCTGTGTTGTTTATGTCTCCATTGTCTACGCTTTTGTTTAGCCAGGTTCTGAGCTTCTTCGGAATGAACGGTTACTTTGCTACATAGGGCTCGCCATTGTCTTCTGTTAGAGATACTGTATTGGTTTCAAAATATTTTTGCCTCACCCCATTTATGGTGGAGGAGGCATTAAGTGATTTGTCTGTGCGTGCGTGTGTGGTTTCATGCGCCCGTAACACTTTTCTAGGCGCAGTGTCTTCTGAACCCACTGACGGAGTTCCACCAAACTTTGGTCAGTAATGCAGGATGAAGAGATTATGAACTATTCAGGTTCAGCTAAGTCAAGAGGCCAAAGGTCAAAGGCATATAGGTTAGCCTGGATAACATTATCTTGGCTAGTACTTTGCTAGCATTCACAAGGAGATACCTCTGGTGTTGTCACAACTTAATCGGTCCCCTACTTTCTTATAGATGGTTACCACATCAGAGATAAGCCTTTCAGATGGAATTCGTTCTTGGTTCCAGATAGCGAGCATGAAATCATGGAAACGCTGGTGGAGTAATTGGCCATCCTGTTTGGTTAGTTCAGACGGTATGCCATCAGGTTCAGGGATTCTGTTATTTTTTAGAGGTAGGATGGCGTGGACAATTTCTGGAAGTATAGGTGGGACATCGAGATCTATCGCATGTGGAGCACTGGGGATTTTATCAAGAATAGTGTGCTCCACCGGGTTTCTTCGATTCAGTAGAATATTGAACTGTTCTACTCATCTTTCTAGGATTGCTTTCTTGTTTTTCAGGACCTCTCCTCCGGTTGACTGAATAGAGACCATGCTGTGTCTGATTGGCCAATAGATTGTTTTGATGGACTTTTAGTACCCATGACGGTCGCTAATATCAGCCAGACTTTGCAGCTTTCTTGCTTGCTCAGTCCACTATTTGTTCTCCATGTCATACAGCTTTCTCTGAGTTTTATTCTTAGATTCTGGAATTCAGTTTTTAGGGTTTAGGAGCTAGGATGAGCCAGCCAGTTGTTATATGAGCTATTCTTCATTGCAAGATCATGTATGCCCTCAACATTTTCATCAAACCAGTCTTTATAGTTCTGTGTGGATAAGCCTCGAGTTTTCTACAGTGCTTTGAAGCAGTGTCCTATTGTTCAGTTACTCTGCCTCTAGGTTTGTTGCATTGTTGGTTGGGTCAAGCGGTGGGCACTGAGAGAGTTTATAATAATGTTGTGGAAGATGTTACAAGTTGCTGCATCCTTTAAAATACTATGGTTTAGTTTTCTGGAGTATGGTCTTCGGCGCATTGTGGGCGTATGACTAGTTGCGGTTTGTTGAGTATAAGATTATGGTCTGTTGAGCATTCAGGATCTCTCGTAGCTCGGATAATTAAGAAATTCTCTTTGGTCTCGTTGAATTAGGTGCCAGTGTCTAGATTTTTGGTGCATCCATGTGGTCTTGTGTTTATCTTCAGTTGAAAAATGGTGTTGATGTCCAGTTTGTGTTCCGAATTTAAGGAAAGCAGTCTAAGGTCATTGTTATTCATGTTACCAACACCATGGCAGCCATGTAATGCCTTGCAGAGGTGACTATCTTATCTTATTCTGGCAATAAAATCGATAAGCTGAATTAGTTTGTCCTTATGTGGTTTTGAGCAAATGGTGGCATCCTGAGAGTCATCAAAAGAATCTTTAACGGTGTCCCCAGAGTCAAGCGCTGGGGCAATGGCATTGATGAGTGTTGTATATTGGCCTTTAGAGCCTGGTATTCACCAAGACGTCAGCCTCTCTGATATATCCACCGGTGATTTTCGTATCTTCTGTAGTAAGCTGCTTCGTACAATACTGAAAAGCCAGTACCATGGTTTCTTCCTACATTGTCTGGGTTTCTCCTCCAGAAATAGGTATACCCTTCTCCTGCTTCTATTAGGCTGACCACTCCTTAGAGGCGAGTCTCAGATAAGGCAGCAGCGTCAGTTTTATATATTTTCAGTTCATGGGCAACAAGGGCAGTCCTACGATGTGGCCGTGTGTCTTAGTCAGTATCAAGCAAGGTTCGTATATTACAGGTGGCAAGAGTCAGAGAGATATTTTTGTTCCTTTGACAGCAATGTGGGATGCCTTGACAGACGCGATTATCTGCCCAGGCAGTGTTGAGCAGCAAATGTTAAGGTTACCTTTTCTAAACCCCTCCCTGTCAAGGGCATGGAGTTACACTAGGTGTCCGTTTCCGGCTACTTAGTCACACTAGATGCTGCAGAAGATATGACCTGCTCCTGTGTTATCATGCCAGCGACCACTGGGCTAATGCGTCTTTGTGCAGGACTCGAGCTAGCGACTCCCAGCCACATCCATGACTTGTAGCTACAGATCTTTTAAATTTGGTGAAAAGATTAAATGGGTGATGAGTAATGCAGATGGCTTGCGCAATGAATGGATCTGGTTCGATGGTGAGGGAGGGCAGTCCTTACTACGGTACTACATGACTTGATCCTTTTCAACCTGTGATAGTGGCACGAATATTCCCGACGACCATATACTGATCAGAGTTGCATAAGACTGTCGGAGCTCTGTCTGTCTAGCCCCATATTTCGTGGGACTCCACTCATGGATTTTTCATTAGGGTTATTCTTCCATACACTAAACCCATCCAAGGGTAATCCACAAGGCAGTGGGTATGGGAACACTTAGTCTAATCCATCACTGATGGCCCATCCAGCATGGGTAACTCTGCCCTCCTACAGAATCTGGGGGGATCCACCCCCGCTAGCATGGCCCACCCAAATTACAGGGCACGCAAGCCCCGCCACCACCACAAGGTTTTTTCCCGAGGGGAAAGACACACACACACACACACACACACACACACACACACACACACACACACACACACACACACACACACACACACACACACACACACACACACACACACACACACACACACACATCGAACTGTGGCTAGAAGGAGAATCACGTGTGGGGTGGGCAGTCATAAAGATGTGTTTTAAAGGTTCAGTTACCAAGGACGGCTGGGTTTTAAACTAAGTCCTGCAGTGAAGATCGACCGCCATCATGGCCAGTTGCTCCATAACCACTGGTGACCGAAGGACAGGAACTTTGTTGCACGAGCCCTCAAATGATTGTTATTTATTCACTTTTTACTCACGCTTGCGATGTGAGTGTTATGCCCTAATCGAAGAGAGAGAGAGAGAGAGAGAGAGAATGTGTGTGTGTGTGTGTGTGTGTGTGTGTGTGTGTGTGTGTGTGTGTGTGTGTGTGTGTGTGTGTGTGTGTGTGTGTGTGTGTGTGTGTGTGTGTGTGTGTGTGTGTGTGTGTGTGTGTGTGTGTGTGTGTGTGTGTGTGTGTGTGTGTGTGTGTGTGTGTGTGTGTGTGTGTGTGTGTGTGTGTGTGTGTGTGTGTGTGTGTGTGTGTGTGTGTGTGTGTGTGTGTGTGTGTGTGTGTGTGTGTGTGTGTGTGTGTGTGTGTGTGTGTGTGTGTGTGTGTGTGTGTGTGTGTGTGTGTGTGTGTGTGTGTGTGTGTGTGTGTGTGTGTGTGTGTGTGTGTGTGTGTGTGTGTGTGTGTGTGTGTGTGTGTGTGTGTGTGTGTGTGTGTGTGTGTGTGTGTGTGTGTGTGTGTGTGTGTGTGTGTGTGTGTGTGTGTGTGTGTGTGTGTGTGTGTGTGTGTGTGTGTGTGTGTGTGTGTGTGTGTGTGTGTGTGTGTGTGTGTGTGTGTGTGCTGCGAACGTCCTGTCCCCTTTCCTGCTTTCCATTTCCTGTCCATGGCTTGTGAAAATAAATATGAATAACTGGAAAACAAGACACTGATCTGTGGCCAAAGATAGTTACCAATTTCCCATGATGTGGATTAGTGACACTGATTGCCAAAGTCCGCTGATAGAAAAAGCAGGAGAAAAGATAGGGTCTTTGTTGCGGACTTGCTGGCTAAAGATCTCTTTCTAAGTATTCAAGACGTCTCTGATTTCCAACTCCTGTCAGTTCCAGCAGGTGTCTTATATTTCCGTCATTTGACATACGGATTATTGCGCACGTCACATGGATAGTACTTTTTAATTCATCAACGTCAATTATCAACTGATGTAATCTGATGCCGGACCTCAACGCGTGCTCAATCTATCGTTCTGACAGCGGAAAGTTAGGTCACTGACATAGCAACCCTCTCGTTAACTGTTCTTTTAAAATGCAGCCAACACTTGCGGTTAATGTATTCTGGTCGCTTCATGTATATTAAATATGCCCTCTTACTTGCGTATACCATTTCCAACCACACCTAATCTTAACAAACTGGAACTTCTTCCTATAGAGAAATCCAGGAGTTTATTTCACTAGGACATAAGTATTAGTTTGCTTTCCTCATGAACAGTATATCGTCATCCTAACTCTGATTCCCTCCGCTGTAAATGCACAGGATTCAGGAAAACAAAACTTGGGGAAGCTGCCATTATTTTTTCAAATGAAACTGGCCATGCATCTATTTACTTATGACCAAAGCTTACGAAATTCTCACTCCCATTCAACTGACAATACGTGTAATCCTAATAAAGTGAAAATTACGGGATCATACTGGAAAGGTCAAATGGGGTTTTGTATATATTTTATGCATATACATTTCCTTATTTTCTGATATGTGCACATAAAGCTCTTCACTTCTTGCAAACTGAGAAAGGAACCATTGGAGGACGTTTCAGTGCGCTGGAAGTGTTTGAAGGTGCTGTTATCTAGAGTGAAAGTATATTAGAGGTGATGGTTGTATTTAAAGAAAAAAATATTGAATGTGATGTGATGATGAGAACAGTGACTTGCAATGTGAAATAACACCGGAAACGGTGGACGACTTTAACCCCAACGAGCCGATGATGAACTTTGATGTTTTATCCTACCTCAAAACGAAGCCTTTTGTATTCAAGGTGTTACTTAAGGCTGTGTCTAACCTCTCCGGTTCGAAAATATCTAAGCTGAATGAAACTGTCTAGTGTTAGCCAAGATAAATTGCTAAGTACATTAGGGGGTTGAAGAGGGCAGAACCTTAGTGCAGGGACATGAAAAAAGAGCAATATTAAAAGGCGGTGAAAAATCATAAATGTGGAACGAAGCAATACGGCTAATGAAGTGAACTGCGTATTGCATGAGAGGAAACTAAGTACAGAGGGTGGGATGATTGTATGTGAGGATAAACGTATTATTTATAACAATTTATGGTAGTGGTGAGACATTAATGTGACGCGGGAATGAAAAGCTTTGAGTGAAATCACTGGAACTAGGACAGAAGAGAATAATACAAAGTATTTGGTTGAAAACCAGCGTACGTCCATTATGATGCATTGGAATACTCTTGTAGGCGGCAACGTGCTCTTTACCAATGTTTCATGTTTTTATGCCTCTATGTTTTCGAAAGCCTTTTTCCTCAGAAACGTAGTCCAAAATCTCACTAAACAGTCATATCTTTTAATATTAAGACTGCCGCATCATTGGTGTGACGTAGTCGTTATGATACCGAGGTGTCGAGTGGTGGAAAACTGACAAATAAAGTATCCCGGGCGGAGAGTGAGTGGCCCAGCCTGCTCTAACGTCGCCCTCAAAGCCAATCAGCGCCGGTCAGGTGTACACCCCACGCAAGAAAAGTTGAATAAGGATGCACAGCTCACATCATTACCGCTCGAATGTCGGCGTCACCTTCGCAGCGTCGTCTTCCACTGACCGTCACTAACTAATAATGTCAAGCCAACCAATAAGACCTCCTTCTGGTCACAACAGAAAAATGCGTCATGGTCTGTCTTTAGGGATGCCCTGACAATCTCGTGAATTTTAACAATATGCACATTGTTACCTCTTAATGTCATATTTCTAAGGTAATTCTAATATTCATGATGCATGTACACTGTACAGCGTATATGGGTAAACAGAATAAAAGATAAGCATGCCAATATTTGCTATTGTAACTGATGCCAAATCATTTGAACAGTAAGGGCGTCACCAGTGAATTCCTTGAAATTCGTAATAGAAGAATTGGGGACTGATAAATGTATTTCGTTATTTAAGGGCATTAGCCTTAATGGACAATGATTTTATAGTGGCATAAACTGACATGAAACATTGGTAAAAACATGAAACATTCGTAAAGAGCACGTTGCCGCCTACAAGAGTATTCCAATGCATCATAATGGACGTACGCTGGTTTTCAACCAAATACTTTGTATTATGAAAGACTGACTAAGAGGGTGTATGTAGGTGAGGTGGAGGGAGGGAGAGGGAGGGGTAGACCGAGGATAAGGTGGAGGGATGGAGTTGAAAGGTATATGAGGGAGGGGGGGTGAGTTGGGGGGAGGGGAGTCAAATGGTGGGTGACAGAGTGACTTGGAGGCGTTTTGTCTGCGGCCACCCTTTGCGGGATTAGGGCGTCGGGCTATAGATAGATAGAGATAGATAGATAAACTGACTCCCATTGCCGTAAGAGCTTGTTAACAGTAAGGAACACATCAGGCCAGTGCACAGCAACAGAAGTTAAGTAGGTACTCTGTTACATTGGTTACTTCTAGTAACCTCTAGTAAATAGTTTGTAAAAATGGGTCTCTTCTGAAACTACTCCTAAATATTTCCTAACAACCTGGCAGACAGTCGTAATTGTAGGTGTTAACCATAATATCGATTACTATGTTCATGATACTGTGTACTGAATCATACATGCAAAACATATGTGTTGTAATATCTTAGTTCTCATTTAAGGATTTGTTTGAATTCTTTCTGACGGGTATAGTTGAACAAAAATATCATATCAAACAAGGAAAAAATTGACTGCATGATTATGAAATGAGATATTACTGTGTTGTTATTCTCATACTTTTTTTTTTTTTTTTTTTACATTATGCAGAACAGAGTACCAGTCGTCAGTCTAGAAGAAGTAAGTTCCAATTTTATTTACGCAATACATACATAACGATTACACCAGTTTCCCGTGGCAGGTTTTCTTATCCTTTCCGGTCATGCGACTTTGAAGTTTATTTTATGATTCTTTGCTATCTTTGTTTCATCTGTGCATGAGATGTGTAGGCTGGAAAAGAGAAGATAGATCGAGATCCGTGAAATGTTTGGAGGAAGGAAACTGGGTGAAAGGAAAGGCAGTATGCAGTCACGTAATAAGTGTAAGGGGAGTAGTTATGATGTGGGTGGCGAGACAAAAGGGATATGTGAGAAAGTGTGAAAATAGGAGGAGGCATGGAAGGTCACGAAGACGGCATGCTATGGTAGTGAATGATCAAGAAAGAGAGGCGTAGGGATTGAAATGTAGAGAACAGACGAACGTTGGATAGGATGATGCACTATGCGGAGTGCATGACAAGAAATGCACTTTGGGTTGACATGATCGACAGATTGATTCGACGACACAACTGTTGCTAGAGGTATTTCTGTCTGTCAGTATATACTCGTATGCCTGTCTACAGCCAGATGCCTTAATCTCGGAGGAGGTGGCCGCAAACAAATCGTCTCCGTCACCCTGTCCTCCGCCATCAGGCTGCCCTTCCTGTAGTTCGCACCACTTTCATTCATATGCCTGTCTTCCCAATCCCTCCACCTCATCCTCGGTATCATTCATTCATTCATTGCCAGACGCCACGTATCCCGAACGGGGTGGCCAAGAGCTCAAAGTTAATTGTTTTACAGGGAGGGGCACTAATCCTCCACCAACCCCACTTGACACGTAGGGAGAACGTTATGCCAACAGCATCTGGTGTTCCCAGGCGTCACCCATCCAAGTACTAACCAGACCCAACGTTGCTTAACTTCGCTGATTGGACGGGAAGCGGTGTACTCAGCGTGGTATGGCCTCGGTATCAGATTACTGTAATTATCTCGCCCGGGACGGAGTCCGGCGAGGTATTGTTTTTAGTCTATTTCTTTGCTTCTATGTTTGTTAGCAACATTATGGAAAAAACTGCTGAACGATATTACATGAAACTTTCAGGATATGTGGGCACTGGTCCCAAAAGGAAGTGATTAAATTTTGTAGGTGATCGAGTGACCCTGAAAGGTCAAAAATCAAGGTCACGGATTTTCATAGGGCAATAACTGGAAACCAGTTGAAGATATATTTAATATTATCAAGATACAGGAACTTCCATATGGGCTTTCATTTGGCACCAAGACTTTTGACCTTGAGTGACCTTGAAAGGTCAAACTCAAGGTTACGGATATTCAGGGGCTATAACTGGAAAATGATAGCAGATAGATATTTACTGTTACCAACATAATGGAAGCCCCATATGGGCATTTAAATGGTGCCATGACCTTTGACCTCGTGACCTTGAAAGCTCAAACTCAAGGTCACGGATATTCAGGGAGCCATTACTAGAAACTGGTTGAAGATAGAGATATTTACTATTATCAAGATACCGGAAGTCTCTCATGGGCTTTCATTTAACCCCATGATCTTTGACCTTGAGTGGTAGACAGAGGACTGTTGCGTCTGGCATCACTTGTTGTTATGGAGAATCTGTTGATCAAGACAGCAAGTTTACATCAAATGCAAAAGTGTGTGACTATTGTTTGATGTGTATGATGCCATATTAAGTTGTTAGCAACTGAACACCACTCAGTGACGCAGGCCATTAGCCTTGCGAAGTGACTTTTTTTTTTTTTTTTTTAAATCTAACGTTGTCTTTCTTCTTTCGAAACGAAGAGATCTGAAAATCAAGGAGAGTGAAAGGTGTGTATGTAGCACAGGAAGATGGAATGAAGTCGATTATAGGAGACTGACTGGCTTTGAATTAGCTTTAACAGGTAAGAAGTGGAACGACTGGTGTCAAGTATAAATCAGAGGGGGGCTGGTGATGGATGACCTTAAACTTGCTTTATTGTACGGCATTATCTCTGACAGCTGATAGACTGAGTGTGTCTGAATCAGGCTGAGAAAATGAACGTGACTGAATGAGGTTGAGAAACTGAGTGTGATTGCATGACCTGCTTTCTCCTCCTTTTCAACACCACCCAAATGAAGCAGCAGCGGGCCTGTATGAACAAGGAAATAGGATTTTTATCTCAAGTATTTCCAAGCAGATTTCAAAAGTCCTTCTTCAGTTCGCCTTCCTATAGTCACGCTTCAGATAAAATAATGTTACTTTTTTTTATAGGTACGGAGGTAATGGAAACAGCAAGATCCATATTACCTGCCTCAAGGTATAGGATTGAGGAGACGGGTTATCGTAGTGTAGAACATTTAAGAGCAGGTAGCTAACATTTATGAGATTAGTTTCTATATATCCTGTCGAATGCTGCAACCTATGTGAGTGTACGAGTATTACCACTACAGTACGATCTTTTTATAATTATATTGTACCTGTTGCTGTTAAGCGAAGGTATTCAGGTTAACAGAGCGTCCTACTCATGAAGGGATTAATGTAGGCCATATCTAGTTTTTCCATTTCAAAAAAGCTTCCATTAAGGTGAATAATACAGTGTGATGAAAGTACGAATAAAACAGATTTCCTCGAAGGGAAGTGGTTAACAATCCCATTCAGCGTCAATGGGGGTCTACTTCGATATTTAAAAGTTAGAGAAAAAGACATGCAAGAGAGTAAAGAGAGTAACAAGGTGTAGTGTGCAAAATAAATCATCAAGGAAGAGGTATCGACAAACCTCCCAAACAAACGATAATACGGTTTATTGACAAGGTAATTCGTAATGTCAAGGGATGCATATTAACTAAGGAAGTAGTTTTAATTTCTTGCGTGTACCAGGTGATTTTACTTTACCAGAGAGAGAGAGAGAGAGAGAGAGAGAGAGAGAGAGAGGGGGGGGATTATTAAAAATCGAATTAACCAGTATTTTCAGAAGTTTGACGAGAGAGAGAGAGAGAGAGAGAGAGAGAGAGAGAGAGAGAGAGAGAGAGAGAGAGAGAGAGAGAGAGAGAGAGAGAGAGAGAGAGATTTAAAATATTAGATTAACCAGTATATTCAGGAAGTATGATAGTTCGGGCATAACGTGAACTTAGTGGTCGTATGCTTAATTAAGCAAAAATGCTGATGCTGTGAGTCGCACTTAACGTTAATTTCTATGCTTAAAGAAAAATGCGAAATTCACACATGTGGGATGCCAGTTTTTAGCGATATCTGAATGGCTAGATTATCTGGATAATGCTAAGTGAAAAACATTCACAATCGTTATCTGATACAGGTAATATAAATATATACCATCATCCATTCTCTTTGTAGCCTACCGTCGGGTTTGTCACTCTCTTTCCATGCCACAACTGTGACTAAGAATTTATTTTCCTTCTTTTGCTAAAGATGAACAGAGTAAGAAAATCAAATAAAATGCTTAAAAATCCATACACCAGAATACAGCATACGGGCATATTGTGAACTCCATTATTATGAAACATGCTGATAGCACAAATCTGGAATGTCACTGTTTTTTGTTTAAGCACACAAAATCATAAGCAATACAAATTCAAGAACTTGTATATTCAGTAATGGAGAATTTAGTCCTTGATCTTTACACGTAACCCCCATTATTAACTTTTTAGCTAAATCTTTCTTCAGTTCATTCATATTCTGTATAAACCTCCTTCCAAATATTGTTTAATTTCCAATGGCATTCTCTGTTTTTTGTATTATGATTTTTATGTGGGGGAGTGGTGTGGGAGTGGAGTCGAAAAAAGAGGAGTGGTAGACTCATGAGGGAGGATGAGGGAAGGAGGAATTTATGACAGGCAGACAGATATTGCACACACTGTAAATTTCCCTGCACAGTGTCGGTATCAGAGGGAGAACCAACGAAAACAATAACACCATTTGCACGTCGTTGCTGCACTGAAAACAATAATTGTGATAGCCCTTTATCTCTTATTCCCTTCATATTATGCTATATCCACATATCACATAATTATTATCAGCAAGATTTAATAGCATGAACTATCTCACAATGGAGCACAATTTTCAATACTCCTGATGTAATTATCAGTAAATATCTGCTGCATTATTCGCCAAGGATTTTCCTGTGAATAGTACTAATTTCAGCTTAAGTGAAGGACTAATATATTTTCTACCACAGAAAAAAAAAATGACGGGGCCAGTAAGAAACAATCTGGAAACCCGATTTTACTGAGTATTTATCAACGTTAGTAGACGATTATGTTTTTCTTAACTGGTATTCTGTCCTGTCGCCGGCTGTTGTAGATGGCCGTTTTTACACTCCTCAGGTGTCAATTATCTCCCGATGGGTGATTCACAGTGATCGCTGGCAAGATATGCAGTGGATGTTAACGAGATCACACTGTCATTTACACAAGGGCAAACAGAGGCTCGATCGTGAGGAAGACACTCACCTTTGGTTCAGGATCACTGAGACAGAGATAGAGATTACAAGGCAAACATTCAGATAATTAAACTGAGGTCTAGTAGATTGTTTTGAGAGGAACTTCAACCACCCACTGATAAATAGCAGTAATGTGTTAGATTTAATCTTCTGCGACTAGAAGCCATACTTATGAAACATCCTGATTTACCTTACTGTAAACAAGGCTCAATAACTTAACTGTTTTTAAGAGATCGTCCTGTTTCTCCTGTTATTCTTATTTCAATATTCACCCCAACTGGATCGTGTGTATTAGGGTGCTCTTGAAGAAAACACTATATACAATAAATCTTAAATAGAGCTGAGGCTTAAGAGAGTTTATAAATCTATCACCTGGCAGGTAGTCCTATACACTTAATTAGCTGGGATGGAGAGGGATTTCATGGACATCATTCAGGTTTAACTGCACCCTTTATTTTTTTTTTTTTTTAGCCATAGTGTTTTATCGATCTAATTGGTCTCACTCAGCTATTTTTTTTTTTTTTAATTGTTCACCTGTATTTCGAAGGGAGAGCTCTGACACAGTGAAGAGCCCAAGGTCCTTAGTCTCATCGCTTAAGAAAGCTCCGTAACACCTCTTCCCATGCAAATTATTATGCTTATTACTCCTTATTTCCCCCCTCTGTTTCATTTAAATCATTCCACTATCACCATGTGCGACATTAATAACCTTCAAATATTAACCATCCTTATTCAAAGTAAATCGCTAAGGAAGAGGTGATAAGGAGCTTCCATAACCGACGAAAATACGGCCCCAGAACACATTATTGGTCAGTCGTAATTCCGTCACTGAAATGAATTTTTAAATTCTAATCTTGTACTCCTAAAACTTATTCAGGAAAGTGATTTGCTTAGTTCATGCTGTATCTTGACAATTTTATCCAGTTAAGTGGAGACCTTTTGAAATAAATTGGGTAATGTTAGATCTCGTGGACGTTTTACTTGATGTGTCTCCTAACCTGGACAACAGTACCTGCTGGATGGAAGGATAAAGTAAAAGACATCATCGCTATTTACGGCATAGGCTAATGGTCACACATATTATGGCATGTAGCAATATACTCATTCCTTCATTCCATGTATTACCACCTAAGCGTGCTGATATACTGTAGTTTCATTGTCACTTTAATACGTATGCCTTTAGATTTTCTTCCTTCTTTTACCCATTACTGCAATGCTTGGACTTCGAGATTATAATCCAATAAATCATCACAACTTTATTCAAGAAAATAAGAGTCCTAAATGACAACAAGATAAAACAAGTCATCCATTATCTTTCAGTTTCATCGGAAGGATTTGGTTGATACGGTTAACGTATCATGATCTTGTTTTGCAGACTGAGACGCATATACTGCAACATACTACGTTCACCACTTCTACTTCCCTAGTAGAAAACAGGAGAATTCTTTTGACCTTCATGACGTCTGGCGGTATCAAGGGTAGTGTAAAAGGATATATTTGAATTAGAAGCGAAACGTTTTCACCTACTATCACTAGGTGAGGTCCTTCCATATCCTGAATGAAGTAGTCTCGTGGCAGTAAGGATACATAATGTGAAGAAAACTTCGTCAAACTGAAGCGGTCAGATATATTTTCATGCAGTTAAATTCAGTGTGCTTTATAAAATAAATAAATAAACACACACACACACACACACACACACACACACACACACACACACACACACACACACACACACACACACACACACACACACACACACTGCATTCCACTCCCCTCCAACACACCCACCTGGCATGCTACCTACGACGATAATAGCCCGACTGAGGAGTGCAAGAACCATTCCTCAACTTCAACGTGATGATGGCTACATCAATCATTATTATGTGTAAATTAATCATCCAAGGTAGTAGTGGGAGGCCGGGGAAGTGAATCAAAACACGGAATAAACCACTTAAATTGAGTTGTGGGCAAGTGGTTGGAGGAGTGGTTTGTTGCATAAAAAGACGAGAATTCGACACCAGAATTTTCAAGATATATTTTATTAATTTAATACAAGACCGACCGACACCTCATGGAAACACTCAGGTTAATACCATTACACATGTCTTGAATGAAACAGCCCAGTCATGATCGACAACGAAGGTTGGTATTACCGCCGAAGTAATGACATGAGAGGGTGTGTGGCATGTTCTGTACGAGGACTGTTGAGCTTTTGTACAATGACCATATATATATATATATATATATATATATATATATATATATATATATATATATATATATATAAAGTAGCCCTGATTGTGAGGGGATAAATGATGGCAATAGCTAATATCCTCTGTTCAAAATATTAGCTTTCAGTGGCTGCAATTTTAAGAGACGATACCGTACTGAAAAAGTTAATGTACTGGTTGTTGTCGAGTGTCAGAGATCGCATACGTTTGCCACCAAAGGCAGGTGGGTGTTTGTATACATTTAAGTGTGTCACTGCAATGAATTATATGGTATTTTTTATATGTCCTGATAATCATCTTCAAATTTGGAGAGACTTTTCATGTTGAGGGAGTTAGACGTAGCGCTCATTTACTCCCTGGCTATTAGAAGTCTCCTAGGAACTGTCTGGAGAAGAAGAAGAAGAAGAAGAAAAAAAAAACTGTACTGCTCTCCGTAACGTAGGACTTGTGTCATGGGAGACATATGTGGGCCATATAAACATAAAAACACAAACACGTACATAGAAATAACAGTTACAACTTCGGCGTTACTTATGACGTCGTCGGCCTGAAGGCTTGAAAATGTCAATCACTCACCTTTTCCTTATGATCCCCCTTTCATCCAACCAACCACATAGAATTAGCCTCAGCATTTTCACTCTTTGGTCAGTTCTCACCATCTGCCCTCCGCACACGTGTGTGTGTGTGTGTGTGTGTGTGTGTGTGTGTGTGTGTGTCATTCTCCGTCTGCATGCGCTATCGCTTCCCCACGTACGCCGTGAACATTTAACCCAGCTGCACGTCTCACTCTTTTTTTTCCCCACCTGCCGCCTCTCACCCTCCCTTTATCGCTTCTCACGTCTCCAGTCACCTTTCTCACCTAGCACGCCTCAAGCCACTTTGCTCACATTGCACTTCCCACCTCTTATCCCTGCACCTCTTGCACCACCCATCTCACATGCCACCTCTCACACTACTTTCCTTACCTCGTACCTATTAATTTTCTCTCCTCGTTTCACCTCTCGCAACCTCTGTCTCTTCACCTTACTTTTCTTACTTCACATGCCACCTTCTTCACTGTACACCATTTATGCGATCACCTTCCTTAATTTTCAAACCACCATTTTCCTTAACTCGTACACCACAATCCGTTTCTTGAATCTTGCACACCACCTTCTTTACCTTGCACCTCTGACACCACCACATTTCCTGACCTTGCACCCATCACACCACTACCTTCCTTACTTGCCGCCTCTCGAACCATCCCTCACACACTGCTCATCTCCCCCCATTCTCTTCATAGTACACTCCTTTCACATTTTCCTTCACCCATTATTCTCTTTATAGTACACTTCTTCCACCACTACCCTCGTCCGTCATTCTCTTTTTAATACATTCCTTTCACTACTTCTCTCGCCTTTCATCTCTCACACAACTTTCTTCTCTTACATTTCACACCATCTTCATAACATCCATCTCACTGCATTCTTATACCATCTGCCTCACTTCTCATGTTTCATACCATCTTCACATCTGTAACACTATATTCCTTGATCATCGATATTCGTACCATCCACCTTTAACTCCACTCTTCTCATTTTATACTCCTTACACCACCTCCTTGTCCTCACTTTCAGATAATTCTTCTCGATTTACTCACCTTACATAGCTTTCCGCGCCCTCATCTTCCCATCACTCTACCATTATCACTCTCACCTTTACACCACTCTTCCCGTTTAGCCTTCACCTTCACACCACCGTTCCCTCTTCATCCTTACCTTCACACCACCCTCATCATTTCACCCTCACCTTCACAACATCCTTCCCAATTCGTCCTTTCTTTCGCATCACCCTGATCACTTCGTCCTCACCTTCACACCACCCTTTCCACTTCACCTTCACCTTTCATATCACCCTTATCACCTTGCTCCTCTCACACCACCCACCTTCGCCCTGTACTTATCACCCATCCTCTCCCGCGTCTTTCACCATCCTTCTCCTTCGTTTGCCAACCATATTTAGACTCTGACAATCTGTCCCAGTGAACTTCATTAGTCACCGTGGCGTGCACATCGCAGCCCGCTTGCATACTAATGAATTCATCTCCGTCCTCAGTGGGGGGCGAGGGGCTGGGGACTGATTGGAAAACTTTGGAGAGGTTTGCGTTGCGAGTGGAACTAGGAACTTTTCTTCAGCCACTTTTTGCAGGTACAAAGTTGTGTATTTAGGTCCGTCAGTGATTGTATTTTTTCCTTCTTAGTGTTTTATGCAAGGCGTGATCCTTTTCTTTTTCTTTTCTTTGATTTCTTGTCTCTGCGCGGCTTTGATGAAGCCTTTTTCATGTACAGTATGAGAGTCTTATTCAGTTTTCAAGTGCGGTGCACATATTACGTGTAATATTTATATTTGTGGAATAATAGAATTTCAAGTTGATCGAATCTTTTACAAAAATTATGGCTTGCTATTTCACTATCAACAAGCCCGTATCCGGCTACATGCCATGGATCATCCCCCATGGACCTATTTTACCACATTTCTCTATTCCTACTATAGACCTGTTCCCCCATGGATCTATTTTCTCTCCGTGGGGATGCACCTATTTCCCCACACATCTGTTTTACCAAAGTGACCTATTACCATCAATGGCAAATTTCCCCATGGAACAGTTTTCCCACTTGGTCTCATTTCCCCCACAGACTCAAGCATCCATATGTTACGTGTATAAATGTGTGACTTTGATTTGTATGATGTTGTATATATCTAGATGTATTGCTACTGAATGAAGCAATTACAAGAATGTGCATTTTAACTGCTGAGAGAGCTATTGAGAGCCTGTTTAAACAAATCGGAGTAGGCCTATTTGCATGACCTCTGATTTGTTCGCAGCAAGTTCTCAGCAGCTACACTGTGCATTCTGACGACAGCATCATACAATAGCTATACATAATGGGATATACATCATCATACAAATCAATATCTCACACTTATGCACATAACACATAGACCTATTTCTGCACATGGACCTAATGTCACCATGGAACAATTTTTTTTTTTCCATTTAGAACATAACGAAAACCCCATACATCTTTCCCCCTATGGAATGGCTTTGTTTTCCCTGTAGACTTGATTCTCAAAGGACTTCTTCCATACCCCCACCCATCCACCAAGTACGGTGTCTCAGCACCAGGTGGATGGCTCAACAATTTCACACACACACACGAGAGAGAGAGAGAGAGAGAGAGAGAGAGAGAGAGAGAGAGAGAGAGAGAGAGAAATCGTAATACACTCAATATGCAAATAAAGTGTCGCGCATCTTACAACACTTAGCACTTTGAAACATGGTCAAAGAGTTGTTTTGTATCGGCCACCTTGTGATAGTAATATATATTTCATACTTGGTATTTATTAGTACACACAAAATACATCAATACACAATAAAGGATGCTATATAGTCTGAGGTACCAAGACAATTAATCCATCTGTGTCTGAGGAATTTGTTCATTTGCATAACCTTCTACCTGCAGTGGCGCAATACTTTTTATACCTTTTTATGGGGGGGGGGGTCCTGTAAACTAGAATGTATAATGAAAAAAGCATGATAAAAAAGTAACACAAGTAGGCTAGGAGTATAATTCGAAACACATTAAGATGCACATTAGAATATATGGGTAAGTCTTACCCAAACGTAAGAACTTCATGTATATTCTTTCTGCTAAAATTTTATCTGGATAATTTTTACTTCGCAGTATGTCTAAATTCTGCTAATCTTTACTTATTCAGTATACATACTCTCTCTCTCTCTAGATAGATAGATAGATAGATAGATAGATAGATATAGATATACATAATAAAGGCAAGCTGCTTATGTGTGTGTCTGTCTGTTCGTTTGTTCGTCTCTGTCACAAGAACGGCAATAGATATCGACCCAATTCTTTCTGCACAGGGTAAGTCCAAGGTGTGTTAGAAAAAAAAAATGGCTATTGCATGCGACGTGACAGCAAAAAATTATCGGAAAACTATATGCGTGTAATTCACCGGGTCGGTCAGGATCACTTGATGGTCGTGATCGTCAGCATTTTACCCTCCCGGAAGGGAGCTGAGAGCTAATACAGTCCGATCTAAGGGCAAGGCTGTGACCTTCACACACCCACACACCCGTCCCCTTGCTCAAGGGGGACAGTAACCACCCACTTCGTCAGTGAAACTTTTCACAACCTGAGCGAGGCGCGAACTCCCGTCTACTAGATGGCAAGCGAGAACGTTACCACTGCGCCAGCGAGCGGTGTTATGTGTGTGTGTGTGTGTGTGTGTGTGTGTGTGTGTGTGTGTGTGTATGTCTGTTTGTGCCTTTTTCTTTTCTTTCACCAGAACAGTAATAGATATCGACCTAATTATTTTGCATTAGGTCGAGGCAAGTCCAGGAAGTATCAGACAAATACCAAACAAAAATTTTGACAATAGCGCGGGACGCGAGGGCGCGAAATTGTCAGAACTCGTGGAACGCGAAAATAGGCGAGAGTAGTTTTTCGATTTTTTGGTCAGAACTGGTCAATGTGAACTCAGTAACGGTTTGGGAGCAAAGATAATGGTATTTGTAATCATTTTGTGTTGGAAAGGCTATCAGTTAGTTCTGCAAACTTTTGCAAGCAAGCAATAATAAATAATAAAATGGAGCTGCGTATGTGCGTGTCTTTTGAGCGTTTCCTCATTTCTTTAATGAAAAAGGTAATAGATATCGACCTAGTTCTTTTTGCATAAGGTCGGGGTACGTCCAAGGATTGTCAGAAAAACATGGCGATCACGCACGACTCGACGGCGCAAAATTGTAGAGATCTTGTCGCACAAATATATGCGAAAATAGATGGTTCACCTATTTCGTCCTAACTGGTCACTGTGGACTCATTAACGCTATGTAAACAATGGTAATGAATATTTGCATATGTTTTGTGAATGAGAGGCTGTTACTTAGTCCTCCACATTTTACCGGGCAAGTACTAGTATATCTACTTTAATATCGAATTATATATATATATATATATATATATATATATATATATATATATATATATATATATATATATATATATATATATATATATATATATATATATATATCATCGTCAGCCATTTGAGTATCCACTGCAGAACCGGCCTATCCCGACTGAAGTGGGGACGATACAGCCAATGTATCTCTACCAAGTGGCTTAGGGTGTATGGTAGAGATTGTATGTAGGGTGAGGAGTGCTTGTGTGATTGTAATGTTGTACTGGCTTTGGATGTGTGTGTAGTCTGTGAGCCAAGTGTAATCGGCCCACGCAAACCGACTGGGTGCAAGCATACTTTATAGTATGGGACACTGGCTCAACCACAGCACCCATTATGTCCATCAAAGCAGTACGTGGCTGGGTGAACACTCGTATAAAGTTCATTACCCCGGCGAGGCGTGAACCCTGGTTCATCGTTGTACAAAAACACACACTCTAAAGTGTGCGTTTTCGTACACAGGGAAACGAGGGTTCGCGCCCCGCCAGGGTAATAAACTTTGGGAGCATTCTCTTGGCCATGTACTGCTTTGGCGGACATAAGGGGTGCTGTGGTAGAACCAGTGTCGCATACTATAAAGTAGGCTTGCACCCAGTCAGCTTGCACGGGCCGATTACATGTGGTTCACAGACTACACACACATCCAAAGCCACTCCAGCACTACAATCACACTTACAAGCATTTCTCACCCTACATATTATAATCTCTACCAGACACCCTAAGCCACTTGGTACTTGGTAGAGATACATAGGCTGTATCGTGCCCACTTTGGTCGGGATAGGCAGGTCCTGCAGTGGATACCCAAACAGATGACGACGATACTGTATATATATATATATTGTTACGGAACAGAGAGAAATAATGAACACTTCAAGTGAGAATACTAAAATCACTACTGTCCTGCAAAGTTCCAGGTTCAAAACAAAAGACTTAGTTAAAGTTTAATGCTCAAACTAACAACTAAACATTCAGGACTCATAAGGATAATGTATTGGCAAAACAGGTTACATATATGGTTAACTGCAATAGCCTATATTAACATGAATTTAACAAGAGCAAATTTATCTAAGTCAGCCCTGATAAATGAGAAAACCGGATAATGCTCAGTTAAAGCAAGATATATTATTACAGCTACAAAATATCATTAATATTGGCTGACATTAAAAACTCTACATGAATCACAAAAACCTTACCAGGCCCACGAATTAACACCTTAGGCTATACAGTACAAGAAAAATGGTAACAACACTTATACTCAAATTATACAACAGTTAGATGGCTGGAGACTTCCTGAGCACTCACAAAAATAATAATACACTATACAGGGGAGGACAGAGATGTGAACAAAATGAGGAGTAGATCTAAGTGGCAACTAATGGAGACTGAGCTCATTATATAGGGGTCGGCAGAGCTTGATTCAACTTGCAAGAAGGACGCGGAAATGAAGGCACAGGGGAGGAAGAGTTGCCAGTCCTGCTCTGAACAACAGAAAGAACGACTTACTCTACTATAAGGGGAGAAGGGGAGAGTGAGGTAGAACAAGCAAGCCTGGTCACTATGGAAGCCACGAGGCGAATCGTGATCAAACATGCAGCATACTGCATGTTAGAATTATACAAAGGATGATGAAATCATAGACTATGTAACAACTCCCCACAAAGAAAAAGAAATTTACAAAGGAAATTTCTTATTACTCTAAAGCAATCTGTCTAAAGTCTAGATAAGCAATCTGCAATAACATTTTCTTTCCCCTTGACATGTTGTATGTCTAATGAATACTCATGAAGAAGTAGACTCCATCTTGTCAATCTCTGATTTTTATCTTTAAACTTACTAAGGAATTTCAGTGGGTTATGATCGGTATAAATGACTATGGGGTCAAAACCAGAACACAAATAAAATGAAAAAATGCTGTAAACCCAAAATCAAGGCCAAAAGCTCTTTCTCAATAGTTGAGTAGTTCTTCTGAGGTGGAGTGAACTTCTTACTTCAATACCCTGATCATCCTCTTGCAGCAAAACAGCCCCAGCTCCTGTATCACTTGCGTCAACAGCCATCTTAAAAGGCTTAGCAAAATTTGGAGTAGCGAGCACTGGCTGACTTAATAGGATAGCTTTAAGTTTACTGAAAGAGGATTCACAGTTATCGGTCCAGACAAATTTAACTCCCTTTCTCAGTAGGTCTGTAAGTGGTGATACAAGAATTGAAAAGTTAAGAACAAATCTCCTGTAATAACCAACCATTCCCAAAAATCTTTGTAGCTCTTTGAGGTCTGGGAAGATCACTTATAACCTGAATCTTAGCTCCTGGTGGTGCAACATGTCCATCACCAATTACGTACCCAAGGTACTGAACTTTAGCTTGACCAAACTCACACTTTGATAAATTAGCTACAAGATTAGCCCGAGCCAAACGCTCAAGAAATTTACTGACATGGCATAGGTGATCTTTCCAGTTGTCACTGAAGATTAATACATCATCAATATAAACAACACACCCTGCCAAACCCTCTGTTACAACATTCATGAGCTTCTGAAATGTGGCTGGTGCATTCTTCATACCATATGGCATTACAGACCATGCAAAAGTCTTTCGTAGTTTACAAAACATGAGATCTCCCTAGCACGTTCAGTCATAGGTACTTGCCAGTATCCCTTTAACAAATCAAACTTACTTATGTACCTAGCCTTTCCGATCTTGACTATGCAATCTTCCACGCGAGGGAGAGGGTGTCTGTTTTGGTTTTCTGATTAACATGTCTGTAGTCGATGCAAAGCCGCTGTGACCCACCTGGCTTAGGGACAAGAATGACAGGAGAACTCCACTCGCTCTGACAGGGCTCAATCATCTTGTGGTCCAACAGGTAGCCAAGCTTCTTCTGGATGAGAGGAACTTTCACTGGGTTCACACAGTAAGGAGGCAGTTTAACTGGCTTTGCGTCTCCAACATCGACATCATGCATCAACACAGTGGTTCTTCCTGGAGTGGCACGGAACACTTGCGGGTACTCCTGCTTTAATGCCGAAAACTCCTGCCTTTCCTCGGGAGCTGGATGAGAAAGCTTAGTCTGGAGATCATTTATGATATCAGGATTCTTCCCCAAACTATCACTCAGGCTCATACTGCATGGGAGAACTTCACTCACAGACTCGGGTGGAACAGCTACAGTGCAGACTGGGTTATTTTCGTCCCGCCTGTGATATAACTTAGCATGTTGATGTGACAAAGTTGCTTGTTCCTTCTACGATCTGGTGTGGCGATGACATAGTTGACATCACTGAGTTTCTTCTCCACGAAATAAGGACCACTAAACTTGGCTTGGAGAGGTTGCCCATGCACCGGTAGCAGAATCAAAACCTGATCTCCTGGCTGAAAGTGGCGTAACCTGGACTTCTTATCATACCAAGTCTTCATCTTCTCCTGAGCAGCTCCTAAATTCTCTCTCGCCAACTGTAAAGCAGTGGACAGCCGTTCTTTGAACTTCATCACATACTCCAGCAGGTTCACATCTTCCTCAGACAGCCAGCATTCCTTGAGTAGCTTAAGGGGTCCTCTTACTTCATGGCCAAACAGTAGTTCAAAAGGTGAGAAGCCCAGTGATTCATTTGGAGATTCTCTTGCGGCAAATACAACGAATGGAAGACCTTTATCCCAGTCTTTCTGATGTTCCAAACAGTATTTCCTGAGCATCGATTTGAGTGTTTGATGATATCTCTCCAACGCTCCTTGGGTCTGGGGATGGTAAGCTGAAGACGTGATCTGGTTGATGCCCAACTCTTTCAGAGACTGCTTGAAAACATTTGACATGAAATTACTTCCCCGGTCTGACTGTACCTCCTTGGGCAGACCAAACTTGGTGAAGAACCCCAGCATTTCCTTAACCACGTTCTTTGCTGAGATATTTCTAATTGGAATGGCTTCAGGATAACGAGTAGCCATATCAATCAGGGTCAACACATAAGAAAATCCTGAAGAAGTCTTAGGAAGAGGGCCCACAATATCCACCAACACACGGGTGAATGGCGCCTCAAAAGGAGGAATGGGAACTAGAGGTGCAACCTTTTCGGTCTGATTACACTTCCCCACAACTTGACAGGTGTGACAAGACTTACAATACCAGGAAACATCTCTGAAGATACCTGGCCAGTAGAAGTGTTTCAAAATGCGTGCCACAGTCTTCCTCACTCCAAGGTGTCCTGCCAAACTGGAATCATGAGCCACTCTAATGATATCCTGCCTACAAACACGAGGGATGACAACTTGATGTACAACCTTCCATTCACAGTCGGTTGATGCTGTTGGGGGTCTCCACTTTCTCATAAGTACTCCTGACTTTATATAATAACAAGTAGAAGCACCAGCTGACTCTTCCTCACTGCAAGCAGAGTTAGCTAGACCTTTCAACTCAGGGTCAGCAACCTGCAACTCAACCAACTCTTGACGAGACAAATTATCAACACTACGGGGTACTGCCTCATCTGGTGAGTGGTCCAAATTAGCAAGAAAAGTGTCAGCTAGGATAACATCATTATCATTATCCTCAAAGTCACCAGTAACTTTAGACTTAGCCCTAGTGACAGCACATGCAGAGAACACATCAGGGACATCACAATCCTGGGTCGCAGTCACTGGTTCACTAGACAACTGAGGAGGTGGACGCACTTGACTTCCACCAATATCATTTCCAAGTAAGAAAGTTACACCTAACATTGGGAGTGTCTCAACCAACCCAACCATAACGGAACTATTAACAAAACCAGACTCTAAATTCACTCTGCACAGAGGGACAGAGAAGTAATTATTCCCTACACCTTGTAAGATTACAGTTTCATCAGAGGAATTAACATTAGAGCCTAGAACACTGGTCAGCATAAGGGATTGGCAAGTACCTGTATCACGATATATTTTAACTGATTTCCTGTCATTACTGTCCAGAGGACTAACAAAGCCATCAGACAGGAAATTAGCACATGAACTCTTGAGAGTGTCACCCACGTTACTGCTCAAAAGAGGAGCTTCATCATGAGAATTTAATTTACCCCTCAAAGCAGGTTCAGTTAACTCGGTTAAAGAATTCTGGGAACTCTCAAGGGTGGACACTAGACCAATTGACTGAATATTTAAAGACTCCCTTTTGTTCACATCACGCTGTCTCCTGAAACATTTCTCCGTAGTATGACCAAGCTTACTACAATAAATACATTTACTTTTCTGAAATCTAGAGGTGAAGCTGGTATTTACTTCCTGAGAAACATCATCTTTATTCTCTTTCCTGTTACCTGTACTCTGAGTAGAGGCAACGTACTTACTCTCAGCTTTCCTTTTTTCTTTAGAATATCTCTTGTGAGTGAGAACATATTCATCAGCTAAAACTTCAGCATCAGACAAATTATCTATTCTTTTCTCATCAAGATACAGGCTTACATCTTTATTAATACACCTTTTGAAGTCCTCCAGCAAAATCATCTGCTTAAATTTATCATAATCAGAATTTACATTCTTAGAATTTAACCACTGCTCTAACAGATCTTCTTTGATTTTTGCATTCTCAACATAGGATTGCTTATCTTGCTTATAAGTTGTCCTAAATTTTACTCTATAGGCTTCAGGAACAAGCTCATAGGCCTTAAGAATCAATCTCTTAGCTACATCATAATTGTCACATTGATCCTGAGGCAAAGATGCATAAGTTACTTGAGCTTTACCGATGAGAACACTCTGTAGGAGTACTGGCCAATACTTTTTGGGCCAATTAAAACCTGTAGCTACCCTCTCAAACAACTGAAAATACTTTGTTAAATCAGATTCATTAAAAGGAGGGACAAGTTTAACATTTTTAGCCACATTAAAATCATCAGAGCTAGATGATGCAGTTCCACTTTGTTTCATGTGATACTCATGGTCTGCCTGAATCCTAGCAATTTCAATTTGTGCCTGTGCCTCCTGAATACGAGCCTGAGACTCAGCCTCCTTAGCACGAGCCTCCTGCAGGGCTAGCTGTAACTTAGCTATTTCAATCTGCGTTTGCTCATCTGGAGGAGTTACATTAAACAAGCTTTTATTAATCATGTCAACAATTTGATCTTTAGAATGATGAGAGCGAACAGCAATTCCCAATTGTTGAGCAACAAGCTTAAGTTCATTCTTTGTTCTGTTTTCTATGTCACACACTGTTTGCACATCTGACAAAAAATCTTTGGCTTCATCAAGAGTAGTAATAGTAGACATCATGAATAAATCACAGTCACAAAATATCAGGCAATATCCTTATGATAATATCCTGAATATCCTGATAAGAGGTCGCCAAATTTATGTTACGGAACAGAGAGAGATAATGAACACTTCAAGTGAGAATACTAAAATCACTACTGTCCCGCAAAGTTCCAGGTTCAAAACAAAAGAGTTAGGTAAAATTACAAGTTAAAGTTTAATGCTCAAACTAACAACTAAACATTCAGGACTCATAAGGATAATGTAATGGCAAAACAGGTTACATATATGGTTAACTGCAATAGCCTCTATTAACATGAATTTAGCAAGAGCAAATTTATCTAAGTCAGCCCTGATAAATGAGAAAACCGGATAATGCTCAGTTAAAGCAAGATATATTATTACAGATACAAAATATTCACACAAAACCAGTCAGGAGACAGGATGTGTGTGCTGGGCATTCCCCGGGTCCTGTACTCCCCACTTACTGTTTTTTAATCAATTCATACACCACTGACCGGGCTAATGTATGGCCCGGCCTGCACTATATGTGCAGGGAATCTTTCAACGAACGAACGAAATATTATTAATATTGGCTGACATTAAAAACTCTGCATGAATCACAAAAACCTCACCAGGCACACGAATTAACACCTTAGGCTATACAGTACAAGAAAAATGGTAACAACACTTATACTCAAATTATACAACAGCTAGATGGCTGGAGACTTCCTGAGCACTCACAATAATAATAATACACTATATAGGGGAGGACAGAGATGTGAACAAAATGAGGAGTAGATCTAAGTGGCAACTAAAGCAGAGACTAAGCTCATTATATAGGGGCCGGCAGAGCTTGATTCAACTTGCAAGAAGGACGCGGAAATGAAGGCACAGAGGACGAAGAGTTGACATTCCTGCTCTGAACAACAGAAAAAACGACTTACTCTACTATAAGGGGGAGATGGGGGGAGTGAGGTAGAACACGCAAGCCTGGTCACTATGGAAGCCACGAGGCGAATCGTGATCAAACATGCAGCATACTGCACGTTAGAATTATACAAAGGATGATGAAATCATAAGCTATGTAACAACATTATACATATATATATATATATATATATATATATATATATATATATATATATATATATATATATATATATATATATATATATATATATATATATATATATATATATATATATATATATATATATATATATATATATATATATATATATATATATATATATATATATATATATATATATATATATATATATATATATATATATATATATATATATATATATATATATATATATATATATACAGTATATAATTATATATATATATATATATATATATATATATATATATATAGTATATAATTATATATATATATATAATATATATATAATTATATATATATGTATATATATATATATATATATATATATATATATATATATATATATATATATATGTATATATATGTATGTATATATATGTATGTATATATATGTATGTATATATATATATATATATATATATATATATATATATATATATATATATATATATATATATTGTTACAGAGCCTATGATTTCATCATCCTTTGTGTAATTTTAACGCACAGTATGCTGCATGTTTGATCACGAGCGTGTTCTGCCTCAGTCCCCCCCTTCTACCGTTATAGTAGAGTAAGTCGTTCTCTCTGTTGTCCAGAGCGGGATTGTGAACTCTATGTCCCCATGGCTTTCATTTGCGCGTCCCTTCTAGTTGTATCGGGCTCTGCCGGCCCCTATATAATGAGCTCAGTCTCTGCATCATGGCCACTTAGATCTGCTCCTCATTTTGTTCACATCTCTGTCCTCCCCTGTGCAGATGTTATTATTGTGAGTGCTCAGGAAGTCTCCAAACATCTAGCAGCTGTGTGTAATTTGAGTATAACTGTTATTGCATTTTTTCCTTGTACTGTGTAGCATGGGGTGTTGATTTGTGGGCCTGGTGAGAAGTTTTTGTAATTTATGTAGGATTCATTTTGTAAGTCATTTTTGATAATAGTTTGCATCTGTGATTATTTATCTGGCATTCACTGAGTATTATCTGGTATCTCATTTTATCAGGGCTGACTTAGATAAATTTGCTCTTGCTAATTTCGTGTTGATGGAGGCTATTGCAGTTAACCATGTATTTGACCTGTTTTTGCCATTACATTGTCCTTGTGAGTCCTGAATGTTTTGTTGTTAGTTTAAGCATTAAACTTTGACTTGTAATTTTACCTAACTCTTTGTTTTGAACCTGGAACTTTACGGGACAGTAGTGATTTTTAGTATTCTCACTTAAAGTGTACATTATCTTCCTCTGTTCCGTAACATAAATTTGGCGACCTCATATCAGGATATTCAGGATATTATCATAAGGATATTGTTTGATATTTTGTGACTGTGATATATTCATGATGGCTACTATTTCTACACTTGATGAAGCCAAAGATTTTTTGTCAAATGTGCAAACAGTGTGTGATATAGAAAACAGAACAAAGAATGAACTTAAGCTTGTTGCTCAACAATTGGGAATTGTTGTTCGCTCTCATCATTCTAAAGATCAAATTGTTGACATGATTAATGAAAGCTTGTATAATGTAACTCCTCCAAATGAGCAAACGCAGATTGAATTAGCTAAGTTACAGCTAGCCCTGCAGGAGGCCCGTGCTAAGGAGGCTGAGACACAAGTTGGACTTGCTAGGATTCAGGCAGACCATGAGTATTGCATGAAACAATGTGGAACTGGATCATCTAGCTCTGATGATTTTTATGTGGCTAAAAATGTTAAACTTGTCCCTCCTTTTAATGAATCTGATTTAACAAAGTATTTTCAGTTGTTTGAGAGGGTAGCTACAGGTTTTAATTGGCCTAAGGAGTATTGGCCAGTACTCCTTCAAACTGTTCTCACCGGTAAAGCTCAAGTAACTTATGCATCTTTGCCTCAGGATCAGTCTGATAATTATGATGTAGTAAAGAGCTTGATTCTTAAGGCCTATGAGCTTGTTCCTGAAGCTTATAGAGTAAAATTTAGGACAACTTACAAGCAAGATAAGCAATCCCATGTTGAGTATGCAAGAATAAAAGAAGATCTGTTAGAGCAGTGGTTAAATTCTAAGAATGTGGATTCTGATTTTGACAAATTTAAGCAGATGATTTTGCTGGAGGACTTCAAAAGGTGTATTTATAAAGATGTAAGCCTATATCTTGATGAGAAAAGAATAGATAATTTGTCTGATGCTGCAGTTTTAGCTGATGAGTATGTTCTCACTCACAAGAGATATTTTAGAGGAAAAAGGAAAGCTGAGAGTCAGTACGTTGCCTCTACTCAGAGTACAGGTAACAGGAAAGAGAATAAGGATGATGTTTCTCAGGAAGTAAATACCAGCTTCACCTCTAGATTTCAGAAAAGTAAATGTACTTATTGTAGTAAGCTTGGTCATACTACGGAGAGATGTTTCAGGAGACAGCGTGATGTGAACAAAAAGGAGTCTTTAAATATTCAGTCAATTGGTCTAGTGTCCACTCTTGAGAGTTCCCAGAATTCTTTAACTGAGTTAACTGAACCTGCTTTGAGGGGTAACTTAAATTCTCATGATGGAGCTCCTCTTTTGAGCAGTAACGTGGGTGACACTCTCAAGAGTTCATGTGCTAATTTCCTGTCTGATGGTTTTGTCAGTCCTCTGGACAGTAATGACAGGAAATCAGTTAAAATATATCGTGATACAGGTACTTGCCAATCCCTTATGCTGACCAGTGTTCTAGGCTCTAATGTTAATTCCTCTGATGAAACTGTAATCTTACAAGGTGTAGGGAATAATTACTTCTCTGTTCCTCTGTGCAGAGTGAATTTAGAGTCTGGTTTTGTTAATGGTTCCGTTATGGTTGGGTTGGTTGAGACACTCCCAATGTCAGGTGTAACTTTCTTACTTGGAAATGATATTGGTGGAAGTCAAGTGTGTCCAGCTCCTCAGTTGTCTAGTGAGCCAGTGGCTGCGACCCAGGATTGTGATGTCCCTGATGTGTTCCCTGCATGTGCTGTCACTAGGGCTAAGTCTAAAGTTACAGGTGATTTAGAGGATAATGATGATGATGATATTATCCTAGCTGACACTTTTCTTGCTAATTTGGACCATTCACCAGATGAGGCAGTACCACGTAGTGTTGATAATTTGTCTCATCAAGAGTTGGTTGAGTTGCAGGTTGCTGACCCTGAGTTGAAAGGTCTAGCTAACTCTGCTTACAGTGAAGAAGAGTCAGCCGGTGCTTCTACTTGTTATTATGCAAAGTCAGGAGTACTTATGAGGAAGTGGAGACCCCCAACAGCATCAGCCGACTGTGAATGGGAGGTTGTACATCAAGTTGTCATCCCTCGTGTTTGTAGGCAGGATATCATTAGAGTGGCTCATGATTCCAGTTTGGCAGGACACCTTGGAGTGAGGAAGACTGTGGCACGCATTTTGAAACACTTCTACTGGCCAGGTATCTTCAGGGATGTTTCCTGGTATTGTAAGTCTTGTCACACCTGTCAAGTTGTGGGAAGTGTAATCAGACCGAAAAGGTTGCACCTCTAGTTCCCATTCCTCCTTTTGAGGCGCCTTTCACCCGTGTGTTGGTGGATATTGTGGGCCCTCTTCCTAAGACTTCTTCAGGATTTTCTTATGTGTTGACCATGATTGATATGGCTACTCGTTATCCTGAAGCCATTCCACTTAGAAACATCTCAGCAAAGAACGTGGTTAAGGAAATGCTGGGGTTCTTCACAAAGTTTGGTCTGCCTAAGGAGGTACAGTCAGACCGGGAAGTAATTTCATGTCAAACGTTTTCAAGCAGTCTCTGAAAGAGTTGGGCATCACCCAGATCACGTCTTCAGCTTACCATCCCCAGACCCAAGGAGCGTTGGAGAGATATCATCAAACACTCAAATCGATGCTCAAGAAATACTGTTTGGAACATCAGAAAGACTGGGATAAAGGTCTTCCATTCGTTGTGTTTGCTGCAAGAGAATCTCCAAATGAATCACTGGGCTTCTCACCTTTTGAACTACTGTTTGGCCATGAAGTAAGAGGACCCCTTAAGTTACTCAAGGAATGCTGGCTGTCGGAGGAAGATGACGTCAACCTGCTGGAGTATGTGATGAAGTTCAAAGAACGGCTGTCCACTGCTTTACAGCTGGCGAGAGAGAATTTAGGAGCTGCTCAGGAGAAGATGAAGACTTGGTATGACAAGAAGTCCAGGTTACGCCACTTTCAGCCAGGAGATCAGGTTTTGATTCTGCTACCAGTTCATGGGCAACCTCTTCAAGCCAAGTTTAGTGGCCCTTATTTCGTGGAGAAGAAACTCAGTGATGTCAGCTATGTCATCGCCACACCAGATCGTAGAAAGAGCAAGCAACTATGTCACATCAACATGCTAAAGTTATATCACAGGCGGGACGAAAATAATCCAGTCTGCACTGTAGCTGTTCCACCCGAGTCTGCAAGTGAAGCTCTCCCATGCAGAATGAGCCTGAGTGATAGTTTGGGGAAGAATCCTGATATCATGAATGATCTCCAGACTAAGCTTTCTCATCTACCTCCCAAGGAAAGGCAGGAGTTTTCGGCATTACTGCAGGAGTACCCGCAAGTGTTCCGTGCCACTCCAGGAAGAACCACTGTGTTGATGCATGATGTCGATGTTGGAGACGCAAAGCCAATTAAATTGCCTCCTTACCGTGTGAACCCGGTGAAAGTTCCTCTCATCCAGAAGGAGCTTGGCTACCTGTTGGACCACAAGATGATTGAGCCCTGTCACAGCGAGTGGAGTTCTCCTGTCACTCTGGTCCCTAAGCCAGGTGGGTCACAGAGGTTTTGCATCGACTACAGACGTGTTAATCAGATAACCAAAACAGACACTTACCCTCTCCCTCGTGTGGAAGATTGCATAGACAAGATCGGAAAGGCTAGGTACATAAGTAAGTTTGATTTGTTAAAGGGATACTGGCAAGTACCTATGACTGAACGTGCTAGGGAGATCTCATGTTTTGTAACACTAGGAAAGGCTTTTGCATGTTCTGTAATGCCGTATGGTATGAAGAATGCACCAGCCACATTTCAGAAGCTCATGAATGTTGTAACAGAGGGTTTGGCAGGGTGTGTTATTTATATTGATGATGTATTAATCTTCAGTGACAACTGGAAAGATCACCTATGCCATGTCAGTAAATTTCTTGAGCGTTTGGTTCAGGCTAATCTTGTAGCTAATTTATCAAAGTGTGAGTTTGGTCAAGCTAAAGTTCAGTACCTTGGGTACGTAATTGGTGATGGACATGTTGCACCACCAGGAGCTAAGGTTCAGGTTATAAGTGATCTTCCCAGACCTAAAAGTAGGAAATAACTACAAAGATTTTTGGGAATGGTAGGTTATTACAGGAGATTTGTTCTTAACTTTTCTATTCTTGTATCACCACTTACAGACCTACTGAAAAAGGGAGTTGAATTTGTCTGGACCGATAACTGTGAATCCTCTTTCAACAAACTTAAAGCTATTCTATTAAGTCAGCCAGTGCTCGCTACTCCAAATTTTGCTAAGCCTTTTAAGATGGCTGTTGATGCAAGTGATACTGGAGCTGGGGCTGTTTTGCTGCAAGAGGATGATCAGGGTATTGAACATCCTGTATCTTATTACAGTAAGAAGTTCACTCCACCTCAAAAGAACTACTCAACTATTGAGAAAGAGCTTTTGGCCTTGATTTTGGGTTTACAGCATTTTTCATTTTATTTGTGTTCTGGTTTTGACCCCATAGTCATTTATACCGATCATAACCCACTGAAATTCCTTAGTAAGTTTAAAGATAAAAATCAGAGATTGACAAGATGGAGTCTACTTCTTCAGGAGTATTCATTAGACATACAACATGTCAAGGGGAAAGAAAATGTTATTGCAGATTGCTTATCTAGACTTTAGACAGATTGTTTTAGAGTAATAAGAAATTTCCTTGTAAATTTCTTTTTCTTTGTGGGGAGGTGTTACATAGCCTATGATTTCAACATCCTTTGTGTAATTTTAACGCACAGTATGCTGCATGTTTGATCACGAGCGTGTTCTGCCTCAGTCCCCCCCTTCTACCGTTATAGTAGAGTAAGTCGTTCTCTCTGTTGTCCAGAGCGGGATTGTGAACTCTATGTCCCCATGGCTTTCATTTGCGCGTCCTCTTACAAGTTGTATCGGGCTCTGCCGGCCCCTATATAATGAGCTCAGTCTCTGCATCATGGCCACTTAGATCTGCTCCTCATTTTGTTCACATCTCTGTCCTCCCCTGTGCAGATGTTATTATTGTGAGTGCTCAGGAAGTCTCCAAACATCTAGCAGCTGTGTGTAATTTGAGTATAACTGTTATTGCATTTTTTCCTTGTACTGTGTAGCATGGGGTGTTGATTTGTGGGCCTGGTGAGAAGTTTTTGTAATTTATGTAGGATTCATTTTGTAAGTCATTTTTGATAATAGTTTGCATCTGTGATTATTTATCTGGCATTCACTGAGTATTATCTGGTATCTCATTTTATCAGGGCTGACTTAGATAAATTTGCTCTTGCTAATTTCGTGTTGATGGAGGCTATTGCAGTTAACCATGTATTTGACCTGTTTTTGCCATTACATTGTCCTTGTGAGTCCTGAATGTTTTGTTGTTAGTTTAAGCATTAAACTTTGACTTGTAATTTTACCTAACTCTTTGTTTTGAACCTGGAACTTTACGGGACAGTAGTGATTTTTAGTATTCTCACTTAAAGTGTACATTATCTTCCTCTGTTCCGTAACAATATATATATATATATATATATATATATATATATATATATATATATATATATATATATATATATATATATGTATATATATATATATATATAGCTATCTATTATGATTTGTAATTATAATATGGACTCATAACATTGCTCGGCCACGCCGCTGAAGGTCCTCAGACAGCAATCATCATTGACATATGCTAATCTATTAGTACATAATATTGATTATAATATTGAATACATATAATATTCATAGTAAATTGCAATGATCCAGTAATATTACATTTTAAACAAGTTGTATACATATTTGAATAAATGCACTAAAAGTAAACTATTTAACTCTAATACAGTATGTACTTGGGCTATTGTAGTGAAATGCATACAATCAATCAATCAATCATTTCCTGTGGCACCCTCGGGGATGCATAGGGCCTCGATGAACTCACACCACCACATCCTATCTTGTGCTAACTCCTCAAGATCTCCCCAACACTCATCTCCAGCTTCCCGTCTCATTGTCCTCACCCACGTCTCTTTTGGCCTTCCCCTACCTCTCCTACCAAGTGCCACCCACCCTGGTGTACCTCGCACTATTCCCTGTCTCCTATACACATGTCCTAGCCACCTCCATCGTGAGAACCTAACATATTCATCGACCGGCTGCACTCCCGTTATTTCTCTAATTCTACTATTTGGTATCCTTTCCCACCACTTAACTCATAATATTCTTCTAAGTGCTATATTTTCAAACACCAAGAATTTATTTTCCATAGTCACTGTGCTGTACCAAGACTCGTGTCCATAAATTAAGATACTCCTAACCATTACCTTATAAAGTTTGATTTTTGTATGCACAGAGAAATTGTTATTATTCCAAATATTTTTAAGCATTCCCATTGCCTGATTAGCCTTCTTTAACCTTTCCTCGAATTCAAAGTTCAAAGAACCATCCTTGGCTAAATAAGTACCTAAATATTTAAACCTATCAACTTGCTTTACAACTATACCTCCAATTACACATTCCCTGCGCATTTTCCATATTCATATTGATTATTTCAGTTTTTCCACAATTAATAACCAAACCCACCTTTGCGACCTTCACTCACCAAACAGTCCAACACTCTCTGGATCTCTTCTGGCCCATGACAAATCACAACTATTTCATCTGCATAATCTAAATCCAAAAGTTTCCTGTTCTCTCCCAAAGTATACCTGCACCGGTTTCTGTTCCAACGCGTTTCATAATGTAATCAATGACCAATATAAATAGTAAAGGCAATAGAACACCACCTTGAATTACCCGGACTTGACTTCAAACGAATCACTCAGACAACCATCAACCATCACTTTACAAAATGTGTCCTCATGCATGTTCATAATGACCCTCACAAACTCCTCTGGTATTCCATAATGTCTCATGATCTTCCCCATAGTCTCTCTCGAAACACTATCAAAAGCCTTTTCAAAATCAACAAAACAAAGACTTAACGGTACTCTCATTTCATTAACTTGCTGCATCAAATGCCTAACTATAAAGATCTGATCATTGCAACCACGTCCCTTTCTAAAACCAGCCTGTTCATCCCTCAGAATACCCTCAACCACCGGCTCCAACCTATTTAACAACACTCTACTGAAAACTTTCAAAGCTATCGGTGACAAAGAGATTCCCCTCCAATTACCACATTCACTAAGGTTTCCCTTCGGAACTTTAACAATTACACCATTCTTCCAAACTGATGGTAGTAACCCCGTCACCCATATCTTATTGAATAGCTTGGTCAAGATCATTATTAATCTATCCCCCTCCACTTTAAACATTTCCGGAAATAAACCATCCTCCCCTGGTGCCTTATTATTCTTTAACTGTTTTACTGCTTTCTCCACTTCTGCAAGCCTCAACTCTCCTGTTTCTATATTTAAATCTTCCTGAGCAGACGGTATATCCTCTTCTGGTGGTATTGGTCTATTAAGAACTGTCTCAAAATGCTCTTTCCATCTGTTTTTAATATCTCCATCTTTGGTCAATAAATTTCCTTCCCTGTCTCTAACTGGTATTTCCTTGCGTTTACCTGCATTACCACTCAGTTCTCTAATCGATTCATATGCTATTCTTTGACTCTGTCCATCATTTTTGTTTACTAAGATTTCAGTCTCTGCAACCTTTTCATCCACACATCTTCTTTTATCTCTCCTAGCTAACCTTCTTACTTCTGAATTCAAACTCCAGTACGCAGCTCTTGCTAATTCAATCTCTCGTTCATCAACGCATTGCATCTCACTCCTCAATTTAGCCTCACCTCTCTTTTTTATCATATCCCACGTTTCCTCTTATATCCATTTCTTTCTCCTGAATCTATGTCTCCTTCCAATCGTACATTCAGCAGTCTCATGCAAAACTTTGTTCACATCCTCCCACATCTCATCTACACTTCTCTCCCCCTCTTCCAACGTTTCTTGCATACATGCAAGAAAAATAAATGCTGACACACTACCTACATCATCCCCTGACTCTGCTACTTCCTGTGTAATGGTCAACATTTCCTCAGTTAACTTGCAAGATCATTTCCCTTTCCCAGGCTTGCATGGAGCTGTCTATCTGTCTATTTATCTAGCTATCTATTATGATTTGTAATTATAATATGGACTCATAACATTTATATATATATATATATATATATATATATATATATATATATATATATATATATATATATATATATATACAGTATATATATATTCCAATTTGACCAGTCAGGTAAGATGTTTGACGATAGACAAGCAGAAGGGATTTCAGTAAATCCGAAATGCCTCGCTTGGTTGCTGGGGCAGTGGGGGGAGGGGGGTAACATGCAATAAAAGAAGCTCCTTTATCACTTCATTCGAGGGGCTGATTAGTCTGTGTGTCTTTACAATTCTCAAGTTCCCTGCAGTCTGAAACCGCGCAGAAGCCATTGCAGGTTACTTAGGTATATACTGTGCTACAATTGAAAAAAAAGCTTGACAATACTTCCTAGATCTTAACTGGTTGATCAAGGATTTCCATATCTGCATAACTTCATACGTAGTGTTGCACACTGATAGTAGGTCTGTAACTTCGGATATAGTAGCAGTTTTTCTATGTTTTCCCCCGGAAAATGAATTAGTATCATAATTTAATGTTTTTTATACTTATATAAGGTCAATGTGGCAAGCACGGAAATTATTTAATCCACATAGTACCAACACTGAAAACTCTGCAATCGTCTTAAACATGAAAAATCATATGCTTTGCATGGATATCAGAGTTCTAATGGATCCAGCAGAAACTAGAATGTTAAAAGTTGGACAGCCTCATCACAGGCAATTATGAAGCGCAATGTGCTATAAGTGTTGACAATACTTCCTGGATTTTTGTGCAGGGCCTCGATAGATGAAAGCGCAAGTTGTAGACCAAATAATTTATATTGTAGTAATGATTCCGAGCTGTAAGTATGAAAGCACAAAACACAAGTCAACCACTTTTATGCAGCAGCTTTGCCTATGTAAACAATGGGGTTCCTAATACAACTGTTTTGCAAGGGAAACTCATGGCTCCTAGCAAAAAACATCCGGTTCCTTAAGGTCATTGTTACTACGCGACTGCTAAGCATCCTGAAGAACCTGTTCCATCATATGCTCCTGGCACTGCGATCGTATTTTTAAAGGAACTTAGCAGATTTTAATGATAAGCAAATCTCTGTACCAGTGAAAGATTACCACGAATAATTTAGTTGTCCGTTATTTTTCACGTTATTGCAGTTAAGCAGAGATTTTTTTTTATCTGCTGTATGAGTGAAGATAAATGTGTAAATACAGACTCTTTCACACAAATTAAGGCCAAGACTTTATGAAAAAAAAGTATGTCTCTCTGTAGCTAGGCCAGAGTGGAGCCGACATAACCTGTTCTTCTCCTGACGACGACGTACCACGCCTTGCATCATGTTGCACCCAGGAGGGACGAGTGCACTTTTCCCTTGCTTTGACACTCTTATCTCTTAGAGAGTTAACTGTATTTTACTAAGTCACAATGCAGATATGAACGGTATAGCAGACGTGAATGAAAAGTGAGCCAGCCAGTGTGAGAATATCCATAGAATGAACAAATACCCCATTAATAGGCAACTGTCTTATAACTATTCAAGTTTTGATGCCGATCTGAATAACATATCGGTAGTGAATTAAAAGTGGGCTGGTTAACATTAGAATCTCCCAAGAATGAACGAATTTTTCTTTTATAGATTCTTAACCTTTAATGGGCCACTGTCTTATTACTCTCCAAGTTTTCATGCAGATCTGAATGGCAGGGTCCCAAGAATTTTCCTCTGTTTAGATATCATAAGCAAAAAGTTTTCATGCAAATCTGAACCTCGTACTGGAAGAAAAAATGAGAGGACACTACATGTCTCTCATGAATTAAAAATTTTCATTAGCATATTTAGACGCGACTGGTGAAAAAGATAACTAGATCTGATGTGAGAGGTGTAAGGCTGAGAGGAAGACCACGAATAGGATGGATGGACAGTGTGAAGAGAGCGCTGGATGCGAGAGGGATGTCTGTTGAGCAAGGAAGAGTGGCTGTGCGTGACAGAAATAAATGGAGAGAAATTGTGAATGAATAAGTGATGACGCAGCCCTGAGGGGATATTCTCCCGCATTTGGTCTGATCAGCTATTTCAGGTCAGGTGCGGGTAAGGGGATGAGTCTGTTATGATGTGGCAGGGGAAAACCAGCTCTGCTGTCGGGCCCTCCTGCGGATGTCACTGATTGCATTGCACAGTTGACCCTTGTGCGGTGAGGATCTGTCCGTTCTCCCATTTGGGGCTAAGATGCGAATGAATGTGTTTGAATGGATGAGTAAATGGGGAGTGTGTCGTCCTGTCTCGGCTACCTCCCTTTCCTTGGGGGAAGCACCCTAGATATATAGATAGATAGATAGATGTTTAGACGCTCTTGTCTCCTAATGGGAAAGATGTCCTCTAATTTTCCAAATCTTCAGGCAGATCTAACTGAAAAATTAAAAGAAGTGCCAATAGGTTAGTGCCAGATTACTTCAATGAAAGAGAATTTCCCCACGGGTGAATTCTCAGCAGTGCTTAGTTTTCTTTCAGTAAGTTCATATTAGTGTGAGAATAAACGAATATCCCAAGGATAAAAAATGAACAATCGTTAATAGTTTCCATCAGATTAAATAGGTTAGTATGGGACTAATAAGAATGAACGGGTGAATTCTCAGCAGTGCTTAGTTTTCTTTCAGTAAGTTCATATTAGAGTGAGAATAAACGAATATCCCAAGGATAAAAAATGAACAATCGTTAATAGTTTCCATCAGATTAAATAGGTTAGTATGGGACTAATAAGAATGAACGACTTTGAAATTGTATATTTAAGAACACTTTTGTTATTTTCTCTGTATTTTTATAGGCTATTATCAAAATTATCCATCCATCCACCATCCAATCCTACACTGACCCATGAGGAGCGTATGAGCCCGGGGCTAGGCAGTTGGTCCTGACATTTAAGATGAAAGTGAATTATCAAAATTATCCACCATAAAAACAATATACCAGTATCATACAAGGAAATATGGGTTGTCCGTCGTGTGTCGTCTGTCGGTCTGTCATTGAATGGTGATTTTACAACTTGATGGATTTTAATTAAAGATGCCCTGTATATCTGATTAGTTTGTGCCATCGATAGCCAAGGACTACAAAAGTCCTTCGTCATTTAACGCCCTCCTCCCTCTAGCCCTCGCTCCATTTCAGTGTCCCATATAAAATGGGAATATGTAAAAAAAGAAAAACGAAGGTTGAAATTCCTTAAACATCACCTGATACTAATTTGGACTAAGAACACCAAACATCCAAGTCACATATAGTGCTAATTCTTAAGCATCTTATTTAAGTACTTTAATTATAATTTTATTAATACTGTTAATTTTTTCACTGTGATCATCTTTAGTTTTATCATAAATCTTCAGATCAACCGTATTACTTTAGGTTAACAAAGAAAAAAATATATATATATATCGCACCGAATTGTGATGCACATTTCCGTGAGGATGAGACGAGAACAGATATATTTGGGTTATATTATATTTCACGCAGTTTTCAAGGCAAGTAAACCATGGGCAACACTTATCGTAAATTATTTGGCAGAACAAGTTTGAATAGTCATATAAAAATGATAATCAACCTCCACATCGTCGTCGTCGCCGTCGTCCACTTTCCTAATGAATAGGAAATAAGGAGAATGGTTCTCATATGTTTTTAATTAAGCAAGTATATGAGATATGTAAGAACAGTGCTAACTAAATTCTTCAGTCCAATGAGGTATATACTTTTTTAAGCATAAGAAAAGGTGAGACGATTATTAACTGATCGTGATACAGTCATTTGCTTCCGATCTGTCATCTAACATTCTTTAATCAATCCCGAGCACAGTAATGTTAAATTAATAGTTGGTGATTTCTGTTATGGCACTACAGGTTCTTTCCATCTCCCCTCATCATCTCTGGAACAAAGAAACAATTCCTAAATTTCTTAATCTAAGTTAGAAGCCACGGACAGTGGAAACTCGAATGGTAGATGGCAGTGAAAATCATTATAATAGTACAGAGTCCGAGTATCACACGTAATTTCAGTAAGAGTACTACACGGTATACACCTGATTGTAAATGAATGCATCTTAAAGAGGGTAGGGACAGGAACTGACTCCGAACACGAGGAATTAAAGGATACTAATAATGTGTACCAATTGGGGTGTGCTTCTGTCTTACCTTAAATGCAGAATTTCATATATATCTCACCATCATCCCTGTGAAAGAAGTGAGAAGGATGCTATCACTTTCTCAAGTCTGCGTCACCATTACAGTTTGTAGGGGTTCAACATGTCTGTCTATCCAAATGTCTGTTTCTCTGACAGCCTGTCGTCAAACTTCAGTTATACGAGAGTAAATATTGTGATGAAAATTGGCTTTAATATAAAGCTGGCAAAGCACAGTAAATCACGTTTTGACGCAACTACCTCCCTAGGCACCATCCACTCGCTTGATGTAGTGCTGCTTTGGGTGTCTGCCCTTTCCTCTCATCTTTCCTTCCTCTTCTGTCTTTCTTTCCTTCATTCTTTCCTCTTTCTTCTGCCTACGGGTGACTTTACACTCCCTCTTGTGTCTTTCTTTCCTTCTTTCTTTCCTCTTCCTTCTGCCTATGGGTGACTCTACACTGAGTGACAAGCCAAGTGGTTTCTTGTACACCTGGAAACCATTTACTACGCTGGGTGGTAACCATACAGTAAAACCAAATTACGGCGC
>NC_137029.1:9860594-9983094 GCF_032717465.1 Coenobita brevimanus
AGCATCGACAAAAATAGGCCTATACACACACACACACACACACACACACACACATATATATATATATATATATATATATATATATATATATATATATATATATATATATATATATATATATATATATATATATATATATATATATATACACGTCCATACATACATAAGAATGCTTTTGAACCTAAGTAGAGTACGACTGCGATTAAAGCCAGACTATGTATAAACCACAAGGAACAAAACTACCAGTCCAAAAGACATGCTTTTCCCCTTGGCTCAATAAAACCTAGAGAGATTCAAGAATCATGGTACTGTCTGGCCACACTTCATCGTCTTTAGCCCAGCTGGGATCTTCTTGTCCCCTCTCCATGTAGTATCGTCCACTCCTGCCGGTGTCCGAGAAGTGGCCCCCCAAACTAGACCCAGTGGTTCTCATTAATTAGCCTCAGACAACCCGCTATTACCGGGGGTGAGAGGGAAGTTGTGTAGTCCAGTTTTTGTCTAGCCTCCGTAAACCCATAGGTAGGGCCAAGTCGTAAAGAGACGGAGGGTGATGAGTGGAAGGATTGGGTGTGGTGGCTTGCATTTTACAGAGGGGCGAGAAGGGAAGGGGGAGGAGGGAGACGGAGACGGTAATAATTCGTAGTGTACGTGGAAGACTGAAGTAGTGACAGTTGGGAATAATAAGAGGTGGAAGGGGTAACAGAGTTAACAATTTTTGGATGGTTCAGTGAAAGGTATTTCCTGACAACAGACAACAACACTCGGTCGCGAAGACTGAGGAAGTGATAGCTGGGAAATGACGGAGATCGAAGGGATGACAGGAACAATACTGGGGAGGGAGGGGGGTGATAGGTAGGGATATCAGAAACTTGTACTCAGCAGTGGAGGTCGAAGACTGAGGAAATGTTTTTTTTTTCTTTATGTGTCCGACTCTGGGCAAAGGCTTCACAGCCTGCTCCCACGCCCAAATAGTCCTCCTACATACCATACACCTCTACATGTCACCACTTCAGCACTAACACCCACCGTCCATATTGAATACATACTAGGGCTGTCTCATACAGGAGTCGTGTATTGGTATCAGCGGGGATATTTTTACGACATGTCGGCGGGGGGGTTCTGGTAGATCAGTAAAGTCTGCTTTTACTAAATTCAGATCCTTAAACTGTTCCCTGCCCCAGCGTGGATTTGAACCTGGGTCCGGTAGGACTGCAGGCCACCTCTCTACCGACTGCGCTTATTAATGGGAAAAGAGGGAAACAGGAGGGATGACAGGAACAATGCGGGGGAGGGGAGCATGTAGGGATTACAGAAAGTAATATCCAGCAGGGGAGATGAAAAGCTGAGGAACTGATAAATGGGAACGGAGGAAGATAGAAGGCATGACAAGAACAATGCTGGGAAGGGAAGAGGTGAATTGGGATGGCAGAAAGTAATAACTTGTAGATGAGGTGGGAAACTAAAGCAGTGATAGCTGGGAAAAGAGGAAAGATGGGGGGATGACATATAGGGAGAATGCTGGAGCAGTAGGAAGAGATTATGGAAAACAGTGGAAGAGGAAGATTGGGAAAATAACTGCTGGGAAAAGTGGAATGTAGGAGAGATGGCAGATAGAGAGAATGATAGGTTGGAGGACAGGAGCAGGGAAAGTGGAAGGTAGAGAAAGTGAAAGGTAGGTAAGATTTTAGGTGAGGAAAGAGGAAAGAAATGGAGATGTGAGAAAGTTGGCAAACAGGAAACATGGAAAGTAGAAAAAAGGTAAGTAAAGATATTGGTAAATATGGCAGGATAAGGTAGTGGAGGTGGTAATCACAGGTTGTGCGAACTGCAAGTACCAAATAAGGGAAACTCTAAGTATGACAAGAATGGAAGAAGAAATGGTAAGGAGGAGGAATGTGTGAGAGGTGATTTAGCTGGATGTAGATTTGGCAGGTAGGGATGTTGCAGAGAAGGTTGGGAGTAGGTAGGAAAAAAAATGGGTAGAGAAAATAATAGGAAACGAAGGTGATATTTAGGGAAGGTGAAAGGCAAGCAGTTAATTAGCACGTATAGGAAGAGGTAGGTTGGAAACTGATGAAAAAGCCGGTAGCGGTAAGCAGGCATAGAGAAGGGTAAATTAACAGGAGTCTAAACCTCGTGTATGTGATGTGTGGAGATGACTCTGGGAAGAACAGAGGGAGGAGGTAAATAATAGTTGGTAGGTAGGTAGGTAAGTAGATAAGTAGATGTTTGGTACTAAGCTTTTGGGTCATGGGGAAAGGGTGGGGTAAGTAAGTAATAGGGGACAAGTAAAGTAATTAGGTATGGGGCAGTGGCATGGGTAGAGGTGGGTACTAGTGGCATGTCTGTGATGGCAACGTAAGTGATCGTGGACAGTGATGGAGTATGGGAAGGTGATAATGATAGTAGAGTAGCGACAGTAAACGGGCGGGGGCGGGAGGATGGTGTGCCTGTGATGGATGTAGCGGCGAGGTAACGTAATGGGTGAGGTGATGGGGGAGTTCTGGCGATAGGTTCTTTAGTGTTGCTAATAACTTACTGGGTGCTGGTGATAGATTGCTGGGTGTTGGTGATAGGTTGCTGGGTGTTGGTGATAAGCTCCTGAGTGTTAGAGATGAGCTGTTGTTTGTTGGTGATTGAACGCTTCGTGTTGGCAGTAAGTTATGGATGCTGGTGATAGGTTTCTAAATGCTGGGTGTTGGTTTTTCGTGACTGGTTATGAGATGCAGAACGATAGGGTAGATGATGAGAGGTTATCGTTCATAAGGTATTGCTGACAGGTGGATGTAATAATAATATTTGGAGATGATGCTGTACAGCAGCCCTGTGCAACCTGCGGCCCGAGTCTATAGAAATCAGTAACATATTGTGCGGTCCTCGGGGACTTGCCTGAGAATTAAGTCTATAACCCTAAAGCCTAAATAGACCTAAATTCCTAAAACTTCGGTCTGGCCATTGAGAGAGAGAGAGAGAGAGAGAGAGAGAGAGAGAGAGAGAGAGAGAGAGAGAGAGAGAGAGAGAGAGACCGTCGTATATCAGTCATGTCTACATCGTGTGCAAGACAAGATCACTTCTGCTCAGCGAAGGTATTAATGATGATTTCATTCTTGTGTACATCTTGTAATATTTGTTTTCGTATTTCATTCACAGGCATCAGTTTTTCAGTTATGTTACGACTGGATGTAATGTATTGTAGCATAACTTGGACATATTGTGTAAGCCAGCATTATGGTCTTACTACGAAGTGCTGGTAAGTTTGGTAACTGTCAGGGCCCCTCAGTCGCCGTTGCGACTCTCAGGAGTTTAGTGGGTCAGATACTGCCGGTACCAAACTCTCTGTTCATATACAAATTCTGTGACTAATTTTAGAAAATTTAAGCAGGAAAGTTATCGTGGCTGGGGAATTCATAGTGCTATGAATGTGGTGGAACCCCTAAGTCGGCTAAGAATACTCACATGAAGAAAAATGAATGTATTTGTGAAAAGAGCAGTTTTGATGTGAGCAGTTGCACCTGAGTGCACACATATATTATTGTGTTTATTTTGGTAAATATCAAATTTATTGTTGGGTGCTATTTCTTAAAAATATATATTTGTGTCCTATAGGTTTCTTTGGATTTCTTTTTTCGTATATTTCAATGTTATGTGTGTCCTAAGGCAGCCTATCACTTGCAAAAAAAATGTCCCTCCTTCAATTTAGGTTAGACTAGGCTACATATGTTGTTTTTGCATGGTTTATGGTAGTTTTGAGTATTAGAATAAGTCAATAAGAAAATAACCCAACCCAACCAAACCTGACCTAAACCTAACCTAAGTTGAGGAGTGGACTAAAAAGATCTAAATATTTTTGTGAGCGCTAGGACTTATATAACTATGAAATATATGAGAAAAGAAACCTACAGGACGCAGGCCTAAATATCAATAAAATAGCACCCGGTAATAAACTTGATAATTGCCTTTTTTTTTTTTTTTTTTTTTTTTTTTACGTACTGATAGCCTGTTCTTAATCATTCCGAAAGATATTGTACTTAACTCGGTCCTAATGTATTATTGTATTTTATGTAATTTTTCTAACCTTTCACTTCATTTTGCTACACATTTTTTTTATTATAAGGAATATTTAACCATTCATGCGCAAGGGGACTAATACAAAGATTTTTCCCTAATGAACTAAACTTTTTCCAGCTGAGAACATCTTCATAGATTTACATAGGCTACTAGTACTAAAAAAAGCAAAATATCAGAGGAAAGCAGAGGTTTTCAAGAGAAGTGGACTGAACAATATTTATGTGTCGCATCAGGGGGAAAAGCACTGTGACTTGTGTGTCACTAAACTTTCTGTACTGAAGGAATATAACATTAATAGGCACTATACCACAAAACAGATTATGAAAACATTACATGTGAAGCACGCAGGGGAAAAAAAATCCTTCATGCAGAAATCTCTGAAAGCACAGCAGGCATTGTTTACTAAGAAAATTAAGGAAGATGATGCATCTGTCAAAACAAGTTATAAGTCAAATCCCTGCAAAAAAGACTCGAGCCTTTTTTCTGATGGTGAGGTGATTAAAGAATGTTTGCGTGTGGGTTCAGATCTAATGTTTCCTGACAAAATGAAACAAGTTGAAAGTATAAGTCTTTCAAGATTTACCATTGCTAGACGAATAGACAGTCCTTCAGGGAGTATTGAAAGTATAATGGCCAAGAGAGTTCGTGCTTTTTCTGCTTACTCTGTTGCACTTGATGAAAGTTGTGACACCACAGACACGGCACAGTTTGCTGTGTATTTTCGAGGTGTTGATAATGACTTCATTGTTACAGAGGAAGTAGCTTCACTTCAAAGTATGAAAGGAGCCACCACAGGCCAAAATGTGCTTGATGAATTAGATGTGTTAACGAGGTTTGGACTGGATTACAAGACTTTAGTTTGCATTACAACAAATGGGGCTCCTGCGATGGCTGGTCAAAAAAAAAAAAAAAAAAAAAAAGTCTGGTCGGACTAGCGAAGAGTGGAATGGAGACTCAAGATACTGGCTCATGTTCACTTATTGTCCTGCATTGTATCATACACCAGGAAGCTTTCTATGCAAAGACAATAAACTTTCAGCATGTGACTAACGTTCTTGTGAAAGCAATCACTTTCACTAAGTCAAGAGGTCTGAATCACCGCCAGTTTCAGCAGTTAATGGCAGATATTAAATCAAAATACTGTGATTTGAAGTATTTTTGTGAGGTCAGGTGGCTAAATAAAGCCGGAGTGTTGAAAAGAGCATATGAACTTTTGGAAGAAATTGTGCTGTTCTTAGATATAAAAAGTATCTCTATCCCTGAAATGACTAAGAATGAATGGAAATGTGACTTAGCTTTCTTGGTAGACATAACTGATCCTCTTAGTACACTGAATGTTAAACTTCAAGGACTTCAAGGAAAAGATCGACTCATAAATGACCTGTTCTCACTCATCAAAGGGTTTCAGACCAAATTACGGCTGTGGGAATCACAGTCACAAACCATAACACTCCCCACTTTCCAACACTAAACAACCATAAAATTAGCATCAAGCAATACCAGAAGTATGGTGACAAGTTGGCAGCCTTACAAGAGGAATTTTCACATAGATTTTATGACCTCAGGAAACATTCACATGCTATTGAACTCTTTGCTTCTCCATTTTCTGTGTATGTGGCAACTGCTCCAAAGGCTATGCAGATGGAAAGAATGAACTGCAATGTAACAATGTACTGAGAAAGAAGTATGATGATGGCTCACTACGTCAGTTTTATAAGAAATATATATCAAACACAGAATATCCAAAACTATCTGGTCATGCAATGAAAATGATGGCAGTATGTATGTGAACAACTCTTTTCAATAGCGAACCTGGTTAAAAACAAATGCAGATTTTCCCTTACTGATGAACATTTGGAGAGTGCCCTACGTGTTGCCACAGCAGCCATTCAGCCTCAAATTGACGAGCTGGTGCTACAAATGCAAAGTCAGCCATACCATTAAGTCCGGGATAGCCTTTCATTTGGTCAGTAATGAATGTCAGTATACACATTTTGTTTTTAATCATTAGATATTTTTGGTTGTTCATTATTTTCTTAAATCAATTACACAATTATATATATATATATATATATATATATATATATATATATATATATATATATATATATATATATATATATATATATATATATATATATATATATATATATATATATATATATATATAATAGGTCCTGGGGACAAGCATGATATAGTTTGGGTATGAGGCCCTCCATAACACGTCTTGACTAGTGGCCCTTTGTTCAAAAAGGATGCACACCCCTGCTGTACTAGGTATGGTGAACGGAAAATTGTCATTTGGATAAGTGACTTCTAAAATAATACTTCCCCCTTCCGAATATCTGTCTGTCTATCCATTTATCTGTCCATCTATCTCTCAATCTATAAATATATGTATAAATATAGATACAGCTATTGGTAAATATGAATATAGATATACAGTATATACTGATGGACAGATCTATATCTAGATTCAGATGTAGATTAATAGATAGCTATAGATATAGATAATGATATAGATATGACAAATCAGTTAAAATTTAAGCTCAGTGTCTTTCCCGTTTTTTTTTTTCCCTGATGCTTTGTTTTGTAAGGGCCTCATTACTTTTCATTAATAGCATTTATTGAGCTAGTTGTGCTGGGCTGATTCATCAGCTTGAGATGCGCTGTGCAGTTAATGATTCTGTATAGAAAGCTAATTCGTTCATCTGTGAAATGCTGTTCTCATATGCACGAGCTTACTGTACAACATTCAGCAAGTTCGACAAAAAGGATATCAAGAAAGTTTCATCTCATCAACTTTCCTCCTCTCCCAAACATTTTTCTCAGTTCATACTGTGGCTTTAATGTTGCAGTATTCGCTCTGAACTATTGCTATTACACTGGACACTGTCTCTCTGATCCGGTCTACTCACACACTCTCATTCCTTTCCTTGCTAACTTAATTCTGACATCTTAGTGTTATTCCCAGCTCACTTCAGTATATCTTTCCCCGTGCATAAAACTTCCATTCTTTCGAGCCCAATTAACCCAGGCGTCTCCACAACATGCGTCTTTATTTTTGCTCTATTTTTTTTTTTTTTTTTTTAGTAGGGACGAATTTTGCTAGCATTTGCATACATTCTTACTTCACACACACACACACACACACACACACACACACTGTATATGTGTCCAGTAGTGGAGTGTAGACTTTTCATGGCGAAAATTATGAGAAGTTAGTTATAGCGTATCGTATTAGGATGGACGGTATATCTCTGATTCATCAATAATGTTTTATGCTGGCCATAAAGATGCAAAAACAGAGAGCTCAAAGCTGAAGTACGAAAAAAGACAATGCGTGATTAAAAACTTGCTGAAAAGCCTAATTCTTTCTAAAAACAGATGCACAATGAATGAGGATGACTTTAATATGCTTGTATTACAGTCGCTGACGAGGAGGCTACTCGTGATGTCACTGTGCATCCTGGGTGAACCAACTACGGCTTCCATTCTAGAGGCAAAACTTATATTTCCATGCACACTGCCGTGGGAAGGACCCCAGTCCAACCTCGGTGAGGCGCTTTCTACTACCGGAGGGCACCGGATCTCTGCACTGTATTTATTGTACTGTATTTGTAGGGAAAAATAATGTAGAATCAGTTGCTTACCTACGAGGGGAGGTCAATAATTTTTGAGTCTCATAGTGACAGAGTACTGAAAAACTTTATATTTTATGCATTGCTTCTCTATCTAATCGCCACTGATGCTCTTTTTTCCCAGCTCCTGGGTAGATCTGCAATACAGTGCCAGTAAAAACCCTCAAACCACTTCTGTCTAACCACTTTCAGCTCATCTTCATGAACAACAAATCTTCGTCCACAAAGGCGTTTCTTCAGATCTACAAACGTGTGGCAGTCACTGAGAGTCAGATCAGGTGAATATGGTGGCTGCGGCAACCGTTCATACACACCCACTCCTGTACAGCTGCCACGGCAATGTGGCTGGTATGGATTGGCGTTCTTTCTTGGTGGAGGAGGATGCCGCGACTCATTTTATCCCTGAGCTTCCCACTAACAGACTGGTGCAGGCGCCGTAGAAGGAGCATAATATTGACCATTCGCTGCTGTACCAAGTGGTAGATAGTCAATATGAATTATGCCTTGGTTATCCCAAAAGACAGTGACGAGGATCTTGACGTACTTGGATACAGTGAATTTCATGGTCATCGGAGATCCATGGTTTTTCCACTCCATGGATCCCTGTTTGCTCTCTAGGACGTAGTAATTCTCGTATAACCAGGTTTCATCGATGAGTGCCAGTCTGAAGTAGAAATCATCTGGGTTGAGGTAAAACCTATGCAGTAAAGAACGACTGATTGCCAAACCGGTCTCCTTCGCATTCGTCGGATCCATCTTGCGCAAATCTTGGATATGTTCAAATGATAATGAAGGATGTTTTCAGTGGATGTATGTAACAAGCCAATTCTCTGTTCTTTCTCAGCGTTTCATATCTGCCTGTTTTCTATGACCATTTGGTGGACTTTGTCTACATTTTCTTGGGAAGTTGCAGTTGCAGGTCAGCTTGGATGGGATCATATTCCAGAATCTCTGCACCCTGCTTTAATTCTCTAGCCCAACGTCTGGTAGTGGCACAGGATGTGGCAAAGTTTCCATAGACCGTATACATGCGTTCGTGGATTCTTTGTCGTCTCACACCCTCAGGATTAAAAAAAAAAAAAAACAATCACTGTTCTGTACTCAGTTCTCTAAAATTTTGATAAATGTCGTTGGTTACCTAGTAGCAAAGCTCACAAGCATCACACGTGAAAGTAGGAAATGGACAGCACTGCATGCGTACACTAGATCTCAGAATAGTGGTGCAGTTTAGCACATAAAAATAGTTAAGCTACAGAGAGGGCAAAAGGAAAAAAAATAAAATTCATTTTCATTACTATTTTTTATAACAGAATTCTTTCTATGTTTTCCAGATATTGTAGACAACAGATAGAGTTTATCTTCCTGTATATTGCAGAGCGACTGAAACAATATGCCCCTCACCACAGAACGAAAAGAAAAACTAGATAAATTCTACTTTGGGACAAAATTGCTTATCTCTCCATAGTCCGCAAATTTTATGCATTTATCAGTCATTGCCGAGGAATAGTTATCAACCGGCAATGGTTTCTGCAGGATGGAGCATCACCTCATACTACTAACTTAGCACACTACTGGTACCGAAAATTTGTGAAAGGGTAATATCGTGACGGACGGAAAACTCGGGCGCTTCATTTTCCTGACCTCAACCATCTTGATTTTCCTTTGGGAGTATGTAAGGACAATGTTTACGTTGGTAATCTAAGGGCACTTCATGAGCTGAAGACATGCATCACGATTTTCACCAAAGCCTTCCCGTCGGATAAGTGCAGGCGTGTCATCGAAAACTTTGCAGTGAGATTAAATGAATATTTATACTGGAATGGTGTTCATACTGAGCATCAAATGTACTGTACAATTGCTGTTTTTTATGTGTGGTGTAAGCATGTGAAAAACTACCGGATTTACTGTATATATGATGATGACATGTTACAGGAAATTAAATGTGGAACAAGAAAATTTTATGTTCATTTTTGTGGCGTTTTCTCCAACCCTCCCTGAATTATTTCAGGAACTGTGTTATGCTAAAATTCTTTTTACCTCTACTTGTACGGTCGACGGATTTGCATGGCAGACAGATTAAATAACAACAACAACAACAATAACAAACTGTTTAACAGATACAAACATTTTCTTAACTATATTGCGCTTTAGAAGAGTTCGTATGGTTCTTTAATGCTGTGAGCGAACCACATTTCAGTATCATAGGGGGGAGGAGGAGAGGTTTTTGCAATGCTTTTCTTCTCCTAGTCTACCATTTTGTTTTACTTTTTTTTTTTCTTCGTTTTGTTCCCCGACAGCTTTATTATCCGGTTTTCATATACTGCCCTTCGCCTAGGCCCCTGCCACAATTTCCCCTGCCCCACAGCTACCAGATTCTCTGTCCTTACCTTCAACCCTCCCCTCTGCCACCACCTTCCCTTTCACCCTGCCTCAGCCAAACAGTCCTTCCTGCCACAGCCCCCTACCCCCCCCCCTTGCCATTATCTACCTTTCGCTCACATTACCACCTCCCCAATCAACCCTTCCGCAGCTCCTCAAGCCCTCCCTGCCACCGCCCATTACCACCCATGCCACCTTCTCCTCTGTTCCCTTTTCACTACCTCTCCTGTCTCCCATACCACCACCTCACCCATCCAGTCTGCCACCAAATGCCTGTCATCTATGACATCACCTCCCCCAACCACACTGTAAGTTTATCCCCTGTCTGCCCTGCCACAACATATCCTGTCTACCCTTCCACCACCTTCTCAAGCCCTTCTTACCAATTATCGCCTGTCACCCATTTCACCACCTCCCCTGTCTACCTGTTACCACTTCCTCCGTGTTCTGCCACCACCTGCCCCAGCAATACTGCCACCACCTCCTCAACCTGTCCCTTCCACTACCCACCTGCAACCATGTCACCATCCCCCACGTCTCTCCTGCTTAAATCTTCCCCCATCCACCCTGCTACCACCTTCCCCAAGCCTTCCCTGCCGCCTCCCACCAAACACCCATGTCACCACCATCCTCGTCTCTCCTGTCAAAGCCTCCCTCATCCAACCTGCCATCGCCTCTCCTTTCTCCCTGCCACTTCTACCCCCTCCCCCTCCTACGGCATGTATATCAGATCGGATGGCTGAGATTACGTTACAACAAATACCAACCATTTAGCCCAATTGATGTCCGCTTGGGGCTGTGCCTATGCGCGACGGTTGCCAAGTTAGCGAGTATGTAGCCAGATGCAAAGAACAACTATTTTCTTCTTATTATAACATTTTTTTGCGATTCTATCCTACCTTTAGCTAAATTCTCGCAACTTCAGCATGTCTGCGCAAGGAGTTTTGTGCTTGGCGACATTGTAATACCTGTTGAGAGCAAATTTTAGAGGCAATTTCAGAACATGGTTTGGCAACTATGAAAATGCGTGCTGTAAGGCTGGGCACATATCATCCCTTTTACGGCCACATCCTGGGAACCCGCTGGCTGCCTCTGTTATCAGCGCAGCAACAGAGTGAGTCCTGCTTGCTGTCTTGATATTAATGTGCTTGCTAGCTAGGTGTTAACGTGCCTAGCTTTGCCGTGCTTGTTGCTTAGGTATTGTCGTCCTTGTTGCTTTGGAACTGTCGTACTTGCTGCCTAGATATTGTCGTGCTTGCTGCTTAGATATTGTTGTGCTTGCTGCTTAGAGGTTTTGTGTTTGTTGTTTAGATATTTTGTGAGTGTCGTTCAGGTATTTTTTACTTGTTTTCTGGGTACAGCTATCCTTGTTGTCTAGCTATTGTCGTGCTTGCTCCCTAGATATTGCCGTGCTTGCTGCCCAAGTAGTGCCTTGTCTAGATTGTACTGCTTGCTGCCTAGTTTTGTCGTGCTTGTTTCCATGGTATGGTCGTGCTTGCTGGCAAGGTATTGTTGTGTTTATTTCGTAGGTATTGTCAAACTTCTTACCTAGGTATTGTGTTCATGTTGCCTCGATATTGTCGTGCTTGTTTCCTAGGTATTTCCGTGCTTGTTTCCTAGGTATTGTCGTGCTTGTTTCTTGGGTATTGTCCTGCCTGTTGCCAAGGACTTGTCGAGCTTGTTGCCTAGGTATTGCCATGCTTATTTCTTAGGTATTGTCGTCCTGTTGCCTAGGTACTGTCATGCTCACTAACTAGGTATTTTCGTACATGTTGCCCAGGTATTGTTGTGCCTATAGTGGAAATGCCGTATTTGCATTGGTATTGTCGTGCCCGCTTCCTACGTATTGTCGTGCTTGCTACTTCGGTACTGTCGTGTCTGCTACCTAGGTACTGTCGCATCTACTACTCAAGTATTGTCATGTCTACTACTTAGGTACTGTGGTGTTTACTACCTAGGTACTGTCGTGTCTACTACCAAGGTACTGTCATGTCTGCTACCTGGGTACTGAAACGTCTAGTACCTAGATACTGTCGTGTCTGCTACCTAGGTACTGAAGTGTCTAGTACCTAGGTACTGTCATATCTGCTACCTGGGTACTGAAGTGTCTAATACCTAGGTACTGTCATATCTGCTACCTGGGTACTGAAGTGTCTAATACCTAGGTACTGTCGTGTCTGTTACCTAGGTACTGTCGCGTCTACTACCTAAGTACAGTCGTGTCTACTACCTAGGTACTGTCATGTCTGCTAACTAGGTACTGTCGAGTCTGTTACATAGATATTGCCGAGCTTCTAGTTTATTTATTGTGGAGCTTGTTTTCTATACATTGTCATGCTTTTTGCTTAGATGCTGTCGTGCTTGTTGCCCAAGTATTGTCGTGCTCACTGCTGAGGTACTGTCGTGCTTGTTGTGTACGTACTGTCTAACTTGTTGTGTAGGTATTGTCGTGCTTGTTGTGTAGGTATTGTCTTGCTTGTTGTGCAGGTATTGTGCTTGTTGTCTTGGTATTGTAGTGCTTTCTGCTTAACTGTTGTCGTGCTACCTGCCTAGATATTGTCGTGTTTGTTGCATAGATATTGTCGTTGTCCAGGTATTGGCATGTTTCCTTATTTACGTGCTTGTTGCTTATGTGCTTCGATAGTACTGTGCTTACACCTTGATACTGTCCGAAGGTACTGCCATGCTTACTCTTGTGTAATGCCGTGCTTAGATACTGACGTGCTGAGGTATCTTTGTTCTTCCTTCCTAAGTATTGTCGTCAGTACTATGATGCGTATGTACTGCTATTCTAGCTGGTAAGGTAATGTTATTGCTTGGAATTGCTTTGCCTAGGTATTCCATTGACTACATACTGCCGTGCCTGGATATGGCCGAGCCTAGTTATTGCCGGCCTAGGTGTTCCTGCTCCTAGGTACTGCAGTCATAACTGCCATGATATTGTCGTACCTTGGCAAAACCGTACTAGCTGCATAGACATATCTGTGCCTAGATATTATAGTGTCTAGGCATCAACATGACTAGATATTTCCATAATTGTTTCCTGCGTCGGTACTATCATACCTGAGTCTCGTTCTATTTGCTGTCTATGTATTGTCATGCCTAAGTAACCCTGTGCCTGCTGCTCAGACAAGAAAAGACATGATTAACAAGACGAGCACCTACTTGCTCCTTAATGGGATGATTATTTCTCATTTCAAGTTTTTTTTTTTTTTCTGGGAGTAAGTTTACAGGAGAGTCATGATCCTGTTACTTTGACAATTAGTAGGTTATTTGGCAGTCAACGACTTCATCAAATACTTATTGAAGATACCATTGGTTATGAGTAGTGACAAGTCTTGTGGCTCTCCATCTCCCTCTCCTTCTTCTAACAGACTGTTGAACCTCAACCTTCTCTCTGCTGGAGATTTCCTTTTAGAATAAAACTGAACTGCTGTAACTAGATGATAATAATGGTGCGTTTAGTGTGTGAAGGAGTGTTGGCCAGTTGAAAATGATGAGGTCTATTTCATTCTGGCAACCTCAAGGTTTCTCCTCTCTCTCTCTCTCTCTCTTTCTCTCTCTTTCTCTCTCTCTCTCTCTCTCTCTCTCTCTCTCACTTCAGCGAGACCTCTTCATTCATCAGGGAAAAAGAAAAAAAAACTAAATAAATAACTATCAGACCATTCATTATGGTGGAGTTTTTTAAGGAAATAATTTCAGTGTGTTCAAGAAAGACCTCACGAAATTCGTAGTCCATCTCATAACTATCTTCCGCCTTTCGCAAGGTGAGGTGATAGAGCTTTGGCGCGCGCGCGCGCACGTGTGTGTGTGTGTGTGTGTGTGTGTGTGTGTGTGTGTGTGTGTGTGTGTGTGTGTGTGTGTGTGTGTGTGTGTGTGTGTGTGTGTGTGTGTGTGTGTGTGTGTGTGTGTGTGTGTGTGTGTGTGTGTGTGTGTGTGTGTGTGTGTGTGTGTGTGTGTGTGTGTGTGTGTGTGTGTGTGTGTGTGTGTGTGTGTGTGTGTGTGTGTGTGTGTGTGTGTGTGTGTGTGTGTGTGTGTGTGTGTGTGTGTGTGTGTGTGTGTGTGTGTGTGTGTGTGTGTGTGTGTGTGTGTGTGTGTGTGTGTGTGTGTGTGTGTGTGTGTGTGTGTGTGTGTGTGTGTGTGTGTGTGTGTGTGTGTGTGTGTGTGTGTGTGTGTGTGTGTGTGTGTGTGTGTGTGTGTGTGTGTGTGTGTGTGTGTGTGTGTGTGTGTGTGTGTGTGTGTGTGTGTGTGTGTGTGTGTGTGTGTGTGTGTGTGTGTGTGTGTGTGTGTGTGTGTGTGTGTGTGTGTGTGTGTGTGTGTGTGTGTGTGTGTGTGTGTGTGTGTGTGTGTGTGTGTGTGTGTGTGTGTGTGTGTGTGTGTGTGTGTGTGTGTGTGTGTGTGTGTGTGTGTGTGTGTGTGTGTGTGTGTGTGTGTGTGTGTGTGTGTGTGTGTGTGTGTGTGTGTGTGTGTGTCCACGAAAAGGGACGTGGTGGGGGGCTTGATTGTCCTGGAAATCAGGTGAGCCGTACCAGCGGAGAGAAATCCCCCTAGGACTCAGCAGGAGGACTGGGTTACCCATGCTGGAGGGGCCATCAGTGAGAGATCAGACTAAGTGTTCCCAGGTCCTCTGCCTTGTGGATTGCCCTTGAATGGGTTAAGGCTAAGCGAATAAACCCCAACGAAAAATCCGTGAGTAGAGTCCCACGAATACAGACAGAGCTCCCAGCAGACTCCTGCAACCCTGCTCAGTAGAGGGTCGTCGTAAATCTTTCATGCCACCATCACAGACTGAGAAAGGCCAAGTCATTTGATGGTAAGGATCACACATCCTCATCATCACACCAAATCCATTCATTGCCCAAGCCCACCGCAGTACTAACCATCCATTTCACCTCTTCATCAAAATCAAGAGACCTATGGCGACAGCATAGGATGATAGTGACATGTCATGGATATGGCTAGATGTCGCTAGCTTGAGTCCTGCACATTATGCGGCATTGGCCCATTGGTATCTGGCATGATGGCAAAGGAGCAGGTCATGCCTTTGCCAGCATCCAGTGCAACTAAGCAGCCGATACCGATGCCCAACTGCTTACCCCTGGAGGGAGGGGTTTAGAAAAGGTAACCTAAACATTTGCTGCTCTTCACCACTTGAGCAGATAACCGCGTCAGTCAAGGTATCCCACACTGCGGTCGAAAAAACAAAAGGATCCCTCTGACCCTTGCAACCTGGACTATACCAATCTTGCTTGATCCTGACCATGACACAATACCACGCCGTAAAACTGCCCTTATTGCCCCTGAACTGAAAAGATACAAGACTGACATTGCTGCCTTGTCTGAGAGTCGCCTCTCAGGAGAGGGCAGCCTAATAGAAGCTGGAGAAGCATATCCCTATTTCTGGAGGGGATGCCAAGACAATGTAAGAAGAAACATGGTATTTGCTTGCAGTCTAAAGCAACCTACTGTACTACAGAATATCCAAGAAACACTGTGGGTATATCAGAAAGAGCTATGTCTTGTCGCATACCACTCTCTAAAGGTCAATATGCAACACTCATCAGTGCCTGTGCCCCAACATTTGATACTGTGGACACCGACAAAGATTCCCTTTCTGATTCTGGGTGCAACCATTCGCTCAGTACCACCTAATGACAAACTGATCCTGCACTGAGATTCTAATGCCAGAGTAGGAAAAGATAGTTTCGTCTGGCTTGGGATTATAGGCTGCCTATACAACAATGGCCTTAGACTGCATTCCTTATGCTCAGAATAGTCTTTTCATTACCAACACCATTTTTCAGCTTAAGAATAGACACAAAACCATACTGCATCCACGATCTAGACATTGGGACTCAGTTGACGATGTCGCAGTAAGGGAATGAGATCGAAGAGAAGTTCTTATAACTCGAGCTATGAGAGGTGCTGCGTGCTCATTAGACCATAATCTTATAGTCACCAAACTGGAACTAATCATACGCCAACAAATGCTCCACAGACCATCCACCGACAAACCAAACTATAGTGGTTTAAAGGATGTGACAACCTGGAACACGTTCCACAGCACTATTACAGACAAGCTTTGTCAAAGCCCACCACTTGATCCAAACAACAATGCAACAAACCTAGATGCAAAGAGCTAAACATTAGGACACTGCTCCAACACACTGCAGAAGAAACCTTAGCCTTCTCCACTCGCCGCCATAAAGACTAGTTTGATTATATTGTTCAGGGCATACATGACCTTCTTGCAATGAAGAATAGAGCACATAATAACTGGGTGGCTCATCCTAGCTTCTTAACCCTAAAAACTGAATTCCAGGATCTCAGAAATGAAACCTAGAGAAAACTGGTGGTATGGAGAACAAATGAACTGTGCACGCAAAAGACTTACAAAATGATTGGCTAATATTAACGATCAACATGGGTTCCACAAGTCCATTAAAACTATCTATGGGCCGACCAAACACAACATAAACCCTGTTCAATAAGCCCAAGGAGAGCTCCTGGAAGACAATCAAGCAATCCTAGCCAGATGGACACAACACTTCAACACCTCAGTGAATCAAAGGAACACGGTGGAGCACAGTATGCTTGATAACATCCCAAATGCCTTTCCGGCTGCAGATCTCGATGTCCTATCTACACTTGCAGAAACTGTTATGGCCATCAGATCTCTGAAGAATAACAAAAGCCCTTTCCCTGATGGCATACTTTCTGAACTGATCAAAGAGGGAGGCACTTACTTCACCAGCATCTCCATGAAATACTGATTACCTAGAACCAAGAATAAATTCCATCTGAATTGCTTACCTCCGATGTTGTAACCATCTACAAGAAGAAAGGGGACTGCTAAAATTGTGACAATAGTAAAGGTATCTCCCTTTGGGTGAATGCTAGCAAAGTAGGCTACTAGCCAAGATAATGTTATCGAGACTAACAAAACAGTTGACCGAGTCAACCCTTTCTGAAACGCAATGTGGTTTTCAGAGGGAATGAAGTACCTATGATATAGTCTTTATTGCTCGACTGATACAAGAGAAATGCCACGAGCAGAACCGTGACTAGTATTGCATTCATCGATCCTTAACCCCTCTGTGCTGGGCTGTTTATACCACTGTCTCCCTCTCGGTATGGGCAGTTTTCCCAAAGTTGCTTGTTTTCAAACCTTAATATCTAGGAAGGTATGGCAGTTAGGGAAACACATTAAAAATCATATTACTCATCAACAGTTCTTCATGCAAATAAAACCATCCAGAGGTCTTTAGCTTGTCACTCTGAGTAAGGACGTGAAGAACATACGTAATTTTGGGCCGTAAGGCAAGCTGTATCTGTGCATGTGCGCATGGCACGGACTTTTGCTTTGCTATCAACGTGATAACTTCTCCATTACTAGATAAACTAGACCCAGTTGCATCCATGACACACCCTATGACACTATCACTTAGCTCTTTCCTGGTATACATGGAAAGAGGTTTGGCAGGGGTATGAGGCAAGGGTCAACGTAAGATGGGAACAGAATTGGATGAGAGATGTAACAATACATCGTCCTACACCTGGCAGTCACAGAAATGATTGAGGTATGCTTACCTCAGGTGCCGGGAGGCTATCCCCACCCTATGGTGATGACATCAAGTGGTGGCCACTTCAGACTGTGGCATAAAAACACTTTCAGTTATAGCCATCACCCTGCAGCCCCGATTCACCAAGTTCGTGTCTGATATAACCATTACCCGGTCCTTAAAGGTTAAAAGCATTTGACACTATCAACAGAGAACTTCTACGGAGTGCTCTTTCAGAATTTGGAGTTCCAAAGAAATTTCTTAATATCCTAAAGAGCCTGCTTGACAACATGAATGCTCGTGTGTCCATAGGTGGGAGCAAGTCAAACCCTTTTATGCTGATGTGGGTGTATAACAAGGATGTGTCCTGGTTCCCATCATTTTTAACATCTGTTTCACTGCTGTCACCCTTTTAAGTCACCAACAAATGAATCCTGATGATGGAATAATAATTCAGTTCCTTCTAGATGGTAACACATTTAAACTCAGAGGTCTTCAAGCACAATCAAAGATTGAAATAGCTTATTTCCATGAGCTGCAGTATTCTGATGACTGTGCAGTCCTTGCACATAACCCAAAGCTGTACAACGGAATCCCACCATCGTTTCCAACATACAGTAAAACTTTGATGCTCGCGGGGGTTAGAGAACAGTGACCCCAGTGAGAAAAGAAAATTCACAAGCATCAAATTAGTTACCCTTTCCACGCTGAAAATATGCTTACATAAAATAGAAAACGGTTTCTGATGCTTTAATGATAATGATAAATGATTATGCATGAACATAATGCAAAATACAATAAACTGTACAATAAAAGGTTTTTAAAATACCATACAGTACAGTAATGTCAGTATATTCTAATCAATTCTCATCCATGTACATTACATTCTCCTCAGTTCACCTCACAGTAGGATGACTATCTATCTATCTATTCCCAGACGCCTCAATCCCGTTTGGGGTGGCCACAAACAACTCGCCTCCAAGTCGCCCTGTCCCCCACCATTTCACTCCCCTGCTCCCAACTCACACCCCCCTCTCTCATATACCTCTCCACCCCATCCCTCCATCTCATCCTCGGCCTCCCCCTCCCGCTTACCCCCTCCACCTCACTCACATACACTCTCTTCGTCAGTCTTTCACCCTCCATCCTCTCCACATGGCCAAACCACCTCAGTGTGTTCCTCATAACGCTTCCTATCACATCCACATCCACACCACAACGCTCCTTTATATCCTCATTCGTCAGCCTGTCTCTCCACGTGACTCCACAGGCTCCTCTTAAATAACTCATTTCCACTGTTCTCACTCTTGACTTGTGTCCTTTCAACAATGTCCAAGCTTCACTTCCGTACGTTAGAGTTGGTATCACAATACTGTCATGTAGTAACTTTTTCACTTCCATGCTCACTTCCCTGTTTCTTATCACTGCTTTCAAAGAACCAGCAACCTTTCTTCCCTGCTGTACCCTTTCAAGCACTTCACCCTCCAAACCTCCATCCTTACTCATCACACTACCCAAGTACTTAAACGTACTCACATTTTCCAATTCCTCACCATCCAACCTCGCTGTACATTCACTAACTTCACCTCTCTCAAAGACCATCACTTTACTCTTCCCTACATTCACCTTTAGGTTCCGTTTCTTACACACTCTCTCAGACTCATCCACCAAGCCTTGCAACTCCCCTTCGTCTTCACTCAACAACACAGTATCATCTGCAAACAACAGTAAAGGGAGTTTCCAAACACTATCCTCTCTCACCAGGGCCACTCCAACATCCACTACCCTACCTTGTACCTCTTTTATTACCCCATCCATGTACAGATTGAACAACCATGGAGACATGACACATCCCTGTTTCAACCCAACTTTCAAAGAGAAAAATTCACTTAGTTCACCATCCACACGCACTGCAGCCTTCGCACCATCGTACATACTCTTCACAGCATTCAACAACTTCCCATCTACTCCATATATTCTTAACACTTTCCACAATCCTTGTCTATCCACCCTGTCATATGCTTTCTCCAAATCCATGAAAGCCGCATACAACTTCTTTCCCTTCTCTAGAAACTTTTCCACTAAAGATCTAAGAATGAATATCTGATCTACACAACCTCTTCCCTTCCTAAAGCCTCCCTGTTCTTCTCCAACTAATTTCTCTGTTCTTTCTCTAACTCTGTCTATAAGTATCCTACCATGCACTTTTCCTATTATACTAAGAAGACAAATGCCCCTATGATTACCACACACTTCTTTTTCACCTTTTCCTTTGTACAAAGGAATAATTATACCTGACTTCCAATCCTCCGGGATTGGTTAAGTATGATGAGTTACGGTCGATGTGTGTTTATTGTGCATCGTCTGCATCCCCATTGGCATCAGGGGAGAGTCATTATCTTCATTTGCTTTTTGGTCTTCCTTTGTGCATTTCCACTTTTTTGTTGGTCATCTACCTTGCTTTTTTGGGCCATGTTGACAGAAAATTGAAGAAAATCAGATGAGACTGGGGACACAGTGCACAAACACAACCAAAGTTTGAGCGGGAGCGACGCTCTGCCATCTGGTGGCAACCAAGTACATATGTGCGTGCCTGTCAAACTCTGCATATTTTCATTTTATTTCACTAGTCATTATTATTTATCACCAGAGTGAAAAATCAGCGAGTAATCAAATCCATGAGCTTCAAGTGCCTGAGCATCAAGAGTTTACCGTATACCATTCAGTGGGGATCCGAATAAATGTCAATTAAACAGAAATAATATCACAGACACACAACACAGCAGAGTCTCATGCATTTCAGATAAACAGTAAGAATATAAAACAGATGGAAAATTTTACCTACCTTGGAAGTGTGTTCACAAATCAACAAAACATTACTTCAGAAGTACTTTTTTTTTTTTTTTTTTTTTTAATGCGAGGAAGAAGGAACCAAAGGCCATGGCCCGCAGTAACAGTTCCCTCCAAGAGAAAAACAAAATACAATAGAGAGCCAAATTCAAGATCCGATCATTTTGAGATGCCTGGACACACTGCGTTTGAAAGACTGGAGATCATAGGCAGCAGGAAATACAGACAGAGGGAGACAGTTCCAGAGCTGACCTGTTGCATAAATGAAAGACTGGGAGTAACGGTTAACTCTTGCATTAGAGAGTTGGACAGAAAAGGGATGAGAGTTTGCTGCCAGACGGGTGCTACGCGCCAGTCGTAGAGGTGGAGGAATGCAAGCAGACAGTTCAGAGGAGCAGTGACCATTAAAGTAGCGATAGAAAAGAGATAAAGATGCAACAGTGCGGCGAAGAGACAGAGGTTGAAGGGAGTCAGTAAGAGGAGGAGAGTTAATGAGACGAAAAGCCTTTGACTCCACCCTATTGAGAAGAGCTGTATGTGGGGAGCCTCCCCACACATGAGAGTTGTACTCCACACAGGGGCGGATAAAACCTCTGTATAGAGCCAACAATTGTGCAGGGGTAAAGAAAGAGCGGAGTCGGCTTAGCACACCCAATCTCTTGGAAGCAGATTTTACAAGAGATGTAATATGATCTTTCCAAGATAAGTCTTGAGTAAATGAAGCCCCAAGCATGTTCAAGGATGATGCAGGATTAAGCTGAATATTATTAAACATTAATGGGTATACCTGTGGAAGATTTTGTCGGGTTGATAGGTGTAAGAACTGAGTCTTAGATGCATTAAAGACAACCATATTATTTTTACCCCAGTCAGCGATACGAGCCAAGTCAGACATTAGGTGTGCCATAGCCTCATCCCTTGTTTCTTGAAGTAACTGTTGAGATGGGCGTTGTGGGAACCGAATGGAAAGGTGAAGGGTGGAGTCATCAGCATATGAGTGGATAGGGTTAGATGTACAGCTTAGAAGATCATTGATGAATAAAAGGAAGAGAGTTGGTGATAGGACAGAGCCCTGAGGAACACCACTGTTGATAGATCTAGGAGAAGAACGATGGCCGTCTACAACAGCGGCTATAGAACGACCAGAAAGGAAGCTAGCGATGAAGGCACAGATAGAAGGATAGAAACTGTAGGAGGGCAGTTTGGAAATTAAAGATTTATGCCAGACTCGATTGAAAGCCTTTGAGATGTCAAGTGCAATGGCAAAGCTTTCGCCAAAGTCCCGAAAGGAGGATGACCAGGAGTCTGAAAGGTAGGTGAGAAGATCGCCAGTGGAGCGTCCCTGACGGAACCCATACTGACGATCGGAAAGAAGGTTGTGATAGGAAAGATGCCTTAAAATTTTTCTATTAAGAATTGACTCGAAAACTTTTGAAATACAGGACGTTAAAACAATTGGACGATAGTTGGAGGGTTGAGAGTGGTCACCCTTCTTTGGGACTGGCTGAATGAGAGCAAACTTCCAGCAAGAAGGAAAGGTACAAGTTGACAGACAAAGGCGAAAGAGTTTGCCTAGGCAGGGTGTAAGCACAGAAGCACAGTTCTTGAGAACAACAGGAGGGACCCCATCAGGCCCATATGCCTTGTTAGTACTGAGGCCAGTGATGGCAGAAAATACATCAACTGAAGAAATTTTAATGTCAGCCATGAGGAAGTCAGAGGGGAGAAGTGATGGAGGAACAGCACCGGAATCGTCTAAGGTGGAATTGGAGGAGAAACTCTGTGCGAAGAGATCTGCTTTATCAGTAGAAGAAATAGCTACAGAACCATCAGAGTAGAAAAGAGGAGGGAAGGATGATGAGGTAAAGTTGTTAGAAAGATTTTTGGCAAGGTGCCAGAAGGAGCGGGAAGAATTCGAGTTGGAGAGTTGAGAGCATTTAGTATGGATGAAATTATTTTTAGTAGAGCGAAGAACAGACTTAGCACGATTCCGGGCAGAAACGTAAAGATGATGTGATTCAGGGGTGGGTTGGCTCCAGTACCTTTTGTAGGCCCTCTCCTTGTTGCGGACAGCATTAGAACAAGCGTGATTAAACCAAGGCTTTCTTGCGTTAGTCAAAGGAAATGAGAAAGGAATGTATGCTTCCATGCCCGAGAGAATAACCTCCGTAATGCGCGAGGCACACTCAGATGGCTCCCGGCCATGGAAGCAATAATCATTCCAGGGAAAATCAAAGAAGTACTGCCTGAGGGCCTCCCAGTTCGCTGCTCCAAAATGCCACAGACGACGTTTCCCTGGAGGGTCCACAGGCCGTACTGGAGTGATAGGACAGGTTAAGGTAATAAGGCTGTGATCGGAGGAGCCCAACGGAGAGAAAAGATTAATAGAGTAAGCAGAAGGATTAGTTGTGAGGAAGAGGTCAAGTATGTTGGAGCTCTCTCCAAGGCGGTCAGGGATACGGGTAGGGTGCTGTACAAGCTGCTCTAGGTCATTAAGGATAGAAAAGATGTAGGCTTGTTCACCAGGTGGATCCGTGAAAGGAGAGGAGAGCCAAAGGTGGTGGTGAACATTGAAATCTCCAAGAATGGAGCTTTCAGAGAAAGGAGAAATGGACAGAATGTGTTCCATCGTAGAAGTAAGATAGTCGAAGAATTTTTGATAGTCAGTAGAATTAGGGGATAAGTAAACAGCACAGATATATTTAGTCAGAGAATGACAGGAAAGCCGAAGCCAGAGTGTGGAGAATTCAGAAGAATCAAGTTCAGGAACACGAGAGCAAGATAAGTCGTTGCGTATGTATACACAACAGCCACCTTTGGCTTTGAAATGAGTATAGAGAAAGTAGGAGGATACAGAAAAGGGTTTGCTGTCGGTTGCCTCAGACAGCTGAGTCTCCGTCAGAAAAAGAAGGTGAGGTTTAGAGGAGGAGAGGTGGTGCTCAACAGAGCGAAAGTTAGATGAAAGGCCGCGAATGTTGCAGAAATGAAGAAGAAGAGAGTCAGACAGTGGTTCCAGGCACCTCGAGTCGTCACCGGGAGAGGGGCAGATGGCGGGGGCATTTATGGTCCCCCCCCCGGGTACTCCGAGGCTTGATTAATAGACGCCATTTTTGTTGATTTTTGAAAAGGAAGTGTAGTGTGTACTGTGCATGTAGTTTGGTGAAGATAGTTAGAGAAATTTGTACTGGAGAGCATGCTGGCCTACTCTCTGTGTAACTGAGACACTGAAAAAGTTCAGCAAAGGGGGATGGTCAGGAACTAGTCCTGAGGGCTGATGAAACGGGAGCTCCAGCACTCCCTGTCATCAGCTTTCCATCCACCTCGGGAGTACTGCCCTGCTCGACTTGTGCTACAGTCTACTCCTCACATGAATGATCATCCCTCATCATCTTTTGGGCATCTCAGTTCCAGAGTCTTTGAAAACACAAACTTGAAAATCGAGACGAAGGTATCAGTACATACAGCTGTATGCTTCTCCGCCTTCTTATACGGTGCTGAATCCTGGACTGCTTACCAGCTTCACATCAGTTTATCTTTTCACATCCAGTGCTTACAGCGCATCCTAAGACTCACATGGGAGGATAAAGTTCCTCAGTCACAAATTCTCCAAGCAGGGAGTCAGCCCACATAGAAACTATGTGGGCTAAAAACAGCTTAGATGGATCGACACCTGTTCTGCATACCTGAGCACCGCCTTCCCCGCCAGGTTCTGTATGGTCAACTTCTTTCAGCACTTGCAACCCAGGGGAGCAGAGAAGATATAAAGATCACGTGAGGATATAAAGAAAACTCTGAAGAAATGCAACATCATAACGAAAGATCTTAAAACCAATGCCTCCGACAGAAAACAATGGCAAGCCCTCTGCAACAAAAGAACTGCTCATCTTGAACAAGCTTGGAATCATACCAGAGAACATTGACAATGAAGGCACAGCCAAAAAATAATTCTCCCATGAATTCCGGACTTGGAATGCCAACTGGTTGGCAAAGTTTGCGGATCCCGAATTGGTCTGCACAGTCACACACGTTAGCACCAAAGACAGAGAAACACACCATCTTCGTGAGTATAGTAATCGTTGTCTTCTGTAGTAGAAAGCTTTACAGTAAATGAGTTAAGTGTGTGTGTGTGTGTGTGTAATTCACCGGGTCGGTCAGGATCACTTCATGGTCGTGATTGTCAGCTTTTACCCTCCCAGAAGGGAGCTGAGAGCTCATATAGTCCGATCTAAGGGCAAGGCTGTGACCTTCACACATGCACACACCCGTCCCCTTGCTCAAGGGGGACAGTAACCACCCACTTCGTCAGTGAAACTTTTCGCAACCTGAGCGAGGCGCAAACTCCCGTCCACCAGTTGGCAAGCGGGAACATTACCACTGCACCAGTGTGTGTGTGTGTGTGTGTGTGTGTGTGTGTGTGTGTGTGTGTTGCCAAAATATCTCAAGAAGTTGTGAACGATTTTTCACCAAATCTCCAGGAAATACCAACTATTGAACATGTAGAAACCTCTTACTTTTTGTGAGGAATTGATCAAAGACGACCTAATGCCAGCTTCCATATATATATATATATATATGTGTGAAACCATGCGGATGAATTCCGTAGAGTTTTGTAAATTTTCTTAAAATTTGGTTGGTAGGTACATTGTACCTTAGCGAACATTTTTTTTTTTTTTTTTGGCAGGTGAGTGGCATTCGGCCACCCTTCACCTTTCCATTCGGTTTCCGCAACGTCCATCTCAGCAGTTACTTCAACAAACAAGGGATGAGGCTATGGCACACCTACTGTCTGACTTGGCTCGTATCTGTGACTGGGGTAAAAATAATTTTGTGTTTAATGCATCAAAGACTCAGTTTTTACACCTATCAACCCGACATAATCTTCCACAGTAGTACCGAATAATGTTTAATAATATCCAGCTCAATCCCGCAAAATCCTTGAACATGCTTGGGGTTTCATTCACTCGGGACTTATCTTCGAAAAATCATATAGATTCTCTTGTAAAATCTGCCTTCAAGAGATTAGGTGTGCTAAGCCGACTCCGTACCTTCTTTACCCCTGCACGTTGTTGATTTTATACATGGGATTTATTCGCCCCTGTTTAGAGTACAACTCTCATGTGTGGGGAGGCTCCCCACATACAGTACAGCTCTTCTCAACAGGGTGGAGTAAAGGTCTTTTTCATCTCATCTACTCTCCTCCTCTTACTGGCTCCCTTCAACCTCTGTCTCTTCGCCGCACTGTTGCATCTTTATCTCTTTTCTGTCGCTGCTTCAATGGTCACTTCTCCTCTAAACTGTCTGCTTGCATCCCTCCACCTCTACGACGGATGTGTAGCACTCGTCTAGCAACAAATTCTCATCCCTTTTCTGTCCAACTCTCTAATGCAAGAGTTAACCATTACTCCCAGTCCTTCATTTATGCAACAGGTCAACTCTGAAACCGTCTCCCTCTGTCTGTATTTCCCATATCCTACGATCTCCAGTCTTTCAAAGGCAGTGTGTCCAGGCATCTCGAAATGATCGGATCTTGAATATGGCCCTCTTTTGTATTGTTTTTGTTTTTTCTTGGAAGAAATGGGTATTTCCGGGCCTCTGGCCTTTGGTTCCTTCTTTCTTGCATAAAAAAAAAACGCCTTTGTTTCACTGAAATGATTATTAAAACTCATACCAACAAGTGGTTTCTCTCTGTTGGCTGAATGAGTTTCGCTGCATGAGTATGTCTACTTCTGATATGCATAGGGATTAGTTTTATTCCTGTACCTCTTCATTTTTTTTATTGTGAATAAAATCGTGTGAAGGTATCCCGAATAATATATAAAGTGCGTCCATTGTCTCAATATTGTTAAGGAGTTAAAATCTCATAGGAAAATCTTTGCTGTATCAATATTTTGTAAACAAAATACTAATAGTGATGACCTATACCAAACACATCAGTTACACTGTAATAGTATGCATCCTAAAACACAAGACAAAGATAATATGTAACAGTTATTCAGAATGTTGGTGCATTATTGCCGCCTATGGTGCAGACAGAGATGTTATCAATCCTGCCAAAGAAATGAGAAGGTTGGTATAATTTTTGCAGGCTCGCACCTGCAGACCACCCGCTTATTTCATGCAAGAAGATTAGCAGTGTTTTGGAGTCTAGCTGTTTCTGTCGTCATACTTCTCTAATTATACTAGACAGATTGCAATAAATGTCGGTATAGCACAGAATTGGAACATTAGAGTGTTAATCATTAATGTTCGTGGGCTGATAGGCAAAATGAATAGCTAGGATAACATCATGGGTATGTATTTGTTGTACCTTTCACGTTTCACCCAGGAAATTCGTTGCATCAACACAAAAATGGCCGAAGTGTCCCTTCGACGAAAACAACAGGAATATCAGTTGTTGGACCCTCAAATGGCTGCGTGTGTAAAGTTTCTTTAACCCGTCACGTCCCGAGCTATTTCGCACCTCCGACACCCCCCAATCCCGAGGTATTTTTGAAAAAAAAATTTTGGGCTTAAACCTCCGCTTTTGGTGAGAAACATCGAAAATTCATAGAGAAATCGCTCACCTGAGGTTTAAAATACTCGATCCAGGTAGCAGTACCTACTTACCTTACTGGGTTTTCTAACAGGCTGGCACCAAAGAAAACGAGTTCTATGGGAGGGTAACTATTTCACACCACTCATAAACGGTATTTATTTATTTACTTGGTACGAATTTATATGTAGTACGAGAGTATATTGATTTTCAAACAGTAATATAGGCATTATAAGCATTGTTTCACTCACAAACTCATCACCATACCTGACCTTTTTTTTGCCATAATACATGATCATCATTTCTGACTTCCTTCCTCTAATGCTATGTAAACTTTGTCCTCCACATTGTCATCGATTGGGGAATCACTCTGGCCCTGAATGTCTTTATGGGCCAGGTCACTGGTAACAGATGAATTGCTGAGACAATGGCGTGCAGGGGGGGGGGAGGTTATGTTGTGTAAGGCATTGTCCCTGCTTGGCATCTTGTAGAGGAATAGAGGAAGATGTCCCGTGTATACGTACAAAAAATCACCCGTGAAAATTCAAAATTGTGCAAATTATGAACCCTGCAATTGCGCAACGTACCAGTACGTCGACAGGACTGGCAAATGCAAAATGTTGCAACGTACCCATACGTTGAAGGGACGCCTTGGGTTAAGAGCAATGTATAGGGTTCGGGGTGTTGCGACATACATGTATGAATACATACAAACTAAATGTCAATAATATATCTGTTAGAGGGTGATCATGATAACCAGCAACTTCTGTGAAAAATCTTTAGTCCCTAAATGAAAAATCTTTAGTCCCAAAAGCAGCGTTTCCCAGACTTTTTTGGCCGCGTCCCTCAGCACAGATTTTTTTTTGCCTGGAGACTCTCAGGGTGGAAACATAAATTCAGTGTTTCTTCATTTAGTTTTAACCAATAAAATTTATTGGATAAAATCAAAGGACAGCTTCAAGCGAAATTCAGTAAAATTTACTGAATAAATTTCATTGAATTTTATTGTAATACAGTAATCAATAAATTTCGACGTTTCTGATGTCGATCGAAGAAAATAAAAGGCAAAACTTCATGTAAGGTAGTTTTCATACATTAATCGATACTTTACTATTCACAAGTACTTTCTTCTTCCAGAGCCTCAGTGATGCTATATTTTTCCAAATTGTGATGTAAATATATTGTCTTCTATTTTGTCCTTTTAACATTTATTTTATTTTATTTTTATTATTTTATTTTTTCAAACCATCCCGTTACCCTCAGGAGCATCCTTGCAACCCTCATTTGGGTCGCAACCAGGGGTTTGGTAACCACTGCTCTAAAACATCTCCTTCCTCACGCCAAGCTGAGTTATGATTGGCCATCTTTTACTGATACTTGCCAAAGGAAGCATAAGGCTCTGTCTCCCAAACATAGCAATTAAAAGATTAAATTAAATAAAAAAAAGTTCCAAACGTTGAACGCCATAGCCTTAAATTCATAATTCACTCCATTTCTTTTATTACTGAACTGAATGCATGATCTGATATTAAGGATAATAATGGTAAATATTTAAACATTCGAAAAATCAGGAAAAATTTCTGTCAACTTCATCCCCTCTGCATGAGATACCGACACTATGGTTAAGGTAAAATAAAGTAATACGTTAATCGGTAAACGTTAAGTCAGACAGTTGTGACCTAGCCCGCCTATGTAAGAATATATATATATATATATATATATATATATATATATATATATATATATATATATATATATATATATATATATATATGCACGCACAAGTGCACACATACCAGTCATACTGTATACATAAATATGCCTAGGTATGACAATAAGTACTTATTCATTTACTGTTCTACTGTGTCTACTTTAAACTAGATACATTATAGATGGACAAGAATCATACCAGTCCTATATGAGATTCTAGATATCAGCCACCAGCAAAAAGTGAATGGTCGAAGACGTGAAGTATTAGGTGAGCTTGTGTTCTTGACTGCACACATAGATATCCCCACCCTAAAGGGATATATATATATATATATATATATATATATATATATATATATATATATATATATATATATATATATAGATAGATAGATAGATAGATAGATAGATAGATAGATAGATAGATAGATAGATACATAGATACATAGATAGAGATATAGCTAGACAGACAGATACATACATACATAGATACATAGACATACATATATACATACATTCATACATAAACAGATAGATAGATATAGATATAGACATAGATGGAAAGACAGATACTCGTTTACGGATGAATGGATGGAGAGTTGGATGGGTAGCATGGAAGATACTTATATATACATGTCTACATACAGTAGTATACTTGTGCCATACGTAAGCTATATCCTAGGCATCTAACATGTGGACCGGGGGTCAAATATACTTCGCCTGACCCCTGTGTGAAGTAACCCGTCCTCCTCTTTTTTTTTTTTTTTTTTTTTTTTAATAATTATGTATGACAGTAGGACAAAACGATAACGCACTTAAACTCGAGGTCAGCATGACTTAACCACATGTCCGCCGCTGCTGCTGTTGTTTTTTTAAGTAATTGCAAGATATAATTAATATCTTTGAAAATCTACGACACTCTAAGGAATAGCAGAAAAAATCGTGCATCTGGTACTTCCAATCATGTGACGAAGTATAAAAATAATAAAAGACGCCTCTGACTAATCTATATATTGGTGTGCAACTGTAACACCCACCCACCCACCCACCCACACACACAGACCCCGAGTATAATGCGTCGGTGCTACGGTATTTGGCGCGTGGCTGAAAATACGATTCTGATTAGCAGGATCGATAAAAAATTCGAAGTCATGTACCATAACGGTAAATTTAACAGCCATGAATTCTGCTGGGCTATTTTCCGCCGGCTGACAGAATTAATATAGTTCCATGCCCAGTAATTTCAGGGATATGATTATAATGCATGTTGAGAATGTGTTCAAGTCGCGTCGAGATGACAGTCACCAATGGGTATCATACTTTCTTCTCGTAGCAAGTACCGGTACTTATAAGAGCAATTTGCCCTCGCAAACTGTTACAGAGATCAAGTTTTTTTTTGTTCTTGCCTTTGCCTTAATTAGGAGGCTCTTCTAGGCTCAAAGGCACAGCCTTATAGAACCGGTTAGTAGAGAAGTCTGCTGAGGAATGCTATTCTTAACTTTAGTCCGATGACGTAATTTTCTTTTTATTCTTAGCACTCTCTAAAACATAATTCAGCTAAAGTGAGAACTTTGTAAATCAGGATATTAGAGATAGCCTGTATTAACACTTTCACTACTAGAGGTCCTGTCTTACGTAATATTAAATAGCTGAATGGTGAAAAGGATTTTTGAAGATGCACCTTCATATGGAAAGGGTCAGTCAAGAAGTCTTCAGACAAACATTGTACAATTTTACTTAGCTAATATCTCGGCCATGAGCATACCGAGGAAACGGGAGGGACTAAATGGGTAGGATGATGAGGAGATAGCTACAGTCCGGTATAATTACACTGGTTTTCTAGTAGGTATTTAAGTCTCAGGTAGTTGCACGCGATAGTTATGCAAGAAGATATTCGTATTTATTCATAGTCAGTTACTGAATCTCAATCCCTAAACCATAGACAGTATTTCGTTTGCGGAGGCGGTGGCTCAATCGGTAGAGAGGTGGCTTGCGGTCCTACCGGACCCAGGTTCAAATCCCCGCTGGGGCAGGGAACAGTTTAAGGATTTGAATTTCATTACGACAGACTTTACTGATCTACCAGAAGACCCGCCGACAAAATACCCCCGCTAATACCAATATACCAGTCCTGTATGAGGCAGCCCTAGCATGTATTCAATATGGACGGTGGGTGTTAGCGCCGAAGTGGTGACATGTAGAGTTGTATGATATGTAGGAGGACTATTGGGCCTTGGGAGCAGGCTGAGAAGCCTATGCCCAGAGTCGAGCACAAAAAAAAAAAAAAATGATAATGCAATTTTCGAAAGGTATGTTCTTTGTAAGTTCTGCGTTATAAGGAGTACTTTGCATTATATAGTTTACCAAACAAGAAGTATATCATTAAGAAAACAGGGAGATATCATGTGATATAGTGATAGAAGCTCTAATTCACTACGAGAGCTCCAATTAAAAATACATACAGGATGATGGTAACAAAAATGAAATACGAGAGGGATCAATTTACTAAACAGACGAATGGACATTGTTTTTTGTTTCTTCCTTACGCAAGGACTTTTCAGCACCATGTAAATCATCTGGAGATAGCAACGGTAATATATATATATATATATATATATATATATATATATATATATATATATATATATATATATATATATATATATATATATATATATATAAAGTACAGCAGGAAACCATTTACTACGCTGGGTGGTAACCATATAACCGAATTTTGGTGCCTGGTGGATTAGTGGGTAATCATTCGCTCCAATGGGATTAAGCCGGTGAAGGTTTATATCCAAAGGATGGTTGGGGTTCATTGCTCACGTAATGCCATTCAGGGATGAGTGAGGCTGGTCTCTCTCATCTTAAATGTCGAGACCAACTGCCTAGCCCCGGGCTCCCACGCTCCTCATGGGGCAATGTAGAAGTGGATATATATATATATATATATATATATATATATATATATATATATATATATATATATATATATATATATATATATATATATATATATATATATTGGTAGGCTGAGGCGTTCACCATCCGCTTACTTGATATAGTGCTGCTTTGAGTGTATGCCCTTTCTTCCGTCCTTCCTCTCCTGTCTTTCTTTCCTTCACTCTTTCCTCTTTCTTCAGCTACGGGTGACTTCATACTCTCTCTTCTGTCTTTCCTTCATTCTTTCCTCTTCCTTCTGCCTATGAGTAACTCTATACTGAGTGACAAGCCATATGGATTCCCGTACACCAAGAAACCATTTACTGTGCTGGGTGGTAACCATATAACCAAATTATGGAGCCTAGTGGTTTAGTGGGTAATTAAGGTGCTCCAATTGGATTGAGCCTGTGTACGTTTATATACATTTATATACAAGGGATTGTTGGGATTTGCTGCTCACGTAATGCCACTCAAGGATGAGTGAGGCTGGTCACTCTCATCTTAAATGTCAGGTCTATATATATATATATATATATATATATATATATATATATATATATATATATATATATATATATATATATATACACACACACCGATAGTACAAGAATGTTTGTTGTTGTTTTTGCTGATTCAATCCCATGCAAATAGCAAGAAACGGAGAAATGGTTGGTGCTATAGGCCACCATTCTCCTTTCAGGAGGCGGGTGGGCTCTGAGGGATGTTTGTGTATACGGGAAGGTCCTTCACCAGGGTATAACGGTGCCACGTCGGTAGGCGTCCCTCCAGCACCACCGGATGGGCTGGGTAATATGTATGATAAGCTGAGAGGAACCTTAATTGTGTTTTCTGTTGGCATAGAGACTATTTTTCCCAGGTGTAGCTTTGGCTCAGATTATGCAGAATAACTTATTAGGAATTCATGGGGTCTGGATAAGTAAAAGTGTGAACAGGCGACATCGTAGCTCCAGCTGGCCGAAAGAAAAAAAAGAATGTTTCGTCCTTTGATGTCTTTTTTTTTTTTTTTTTTTTTTTTTCTTGACTTTTTCTTTGTGCTAATTTCTTTTCCCCCACTCTCTCTCTCTCTCTCTCTCTCTCTCCCTCTCTCCGCTTTTCACCAAGCCCCTTACTTTAAAAAAGAAAAAAGTCAGGGAGGCTTAATTCTGACTATTGTGTCCCTGCTCGTCCCCAGGAGGCGAGCCACCCAGTGACCACCAAAGCCCTAAGTCTGGTGTCATGAAGTTACTTTTACGGCAGTTTCAAAAGAGCTTTAACTTTAAAAACTACTTAGCATTATCTGAAAATCTTACTAGATGTCAGTGATATATATATATATATATATATATATATATATATATATATATATATATATATATATATATATATATATATATATATATATATATATATTCGTGTGTACCCGTATATGGATATTTTATGTATCAAAATCCAATATTGTTTTATCACCCATAGGAACTGCAAATACTGATACAAGGCGTGTATTTTTTTCATAACCGTACAAGTATTCTAATTTAGGATATATTTTTCTTATATGAGTATCTTACCATGAATTGTGCTGAGGCTTAAGCCCGTTAGTATATAATGAGAGCAGGTATTCACCTTCTTTAAGGAATACTATTGTTACATGCACCATATTATGGCGATAGGTTTTCATTACATCATTCAAAGAAAAGTTTTACTGCACAATGTTTCGTTTCTTTATTTCTTTTATCTACAGCCAAGATAAGCAGCTATTCCTTAGGAACACCCGTGCGAAGTGAAGTACTGAAAAAAAAAAGAAAACATGAAGTAAGTATTCATGTATAGAGGGATCGTATAGGATGAGTCGCGCCAGGTAATCCTTCATCACCCTCCTCGACCTTAGGCCACTCGTTTACCCTTTCTTTCATTTGTTCGTCACTTCTAACCAGTGCATCACCTCTAGGCAAATCCTTCATCTACTACTAGCCTGAATCTTCCCATTTTGTAAGAGGTCTGACATCAGGCACAGACATAACAAACTCTTCCCTGATGTCCAGCAGTCATTCTACGTTGTATGTACCTTCACATGTCACCGCTACAGCGCTAATGCACACCCTCCTTATTGAACACATGCTAAGACTGTCTCATTCAGGACTATGGTGATGATATTAACGATGTTGTTCATATGATATATAGGGGGCACTTGTGAGAGATCAGTGAAGGCAGTTTTAAAAAATTCATATCCCCAAACTGTTCCTTGCCTCAGTTTGGAGTCAGATTTGCGTCCTCTCACACAGCATATCCTTTCTTTAAGTACTCGATCACCCTTGGTCCCTTCTGTCAGGATCGTAAATTTTTTGTTCTAGCCATATCCAAATGATTTTATAGAACTTAATACAGCGCGTCTGAACTGGAGAAGTTGCAATAGCTTTCATTAATTCCTTGTTTCATAGAGTTCTCTCTTAAGCAAAATAAAATCGTCAGGCAGCAGCAGGAACAAAATAAAGCAGATTTCCTCGGTATGAATCGGTCATATTACTTCCTCACCCTTAGCCTAGATACATTACGTCACTACCTCAATGTGTGTGTGTGTGTGTGTGTGTGTGTGTGTGTGTGTGTGTGTGTGTGTGTGTGTGTGTGTGTGTGTGTGTGTGTGTGTGTGTGTGTGTGTGTGTGTGTGTGTGTGTGTGTGTGTGTGTGTGTGTGTGTGTGTGTGTGTGTGTGTGTGTGTGTGTGTGTGTGTGTGTGTGTGTGTGTGTGTGTGTGTGTGTGTGTGTGTGTGTGTGTGTGTGTGTGTGTGTGTGTGTGTGTGTGCGCGCGCGCGCGCCTCAATATTACTTACGTTGAATAGTAATAGCTGATTGAACGATTAATAACCCTGTAACAAGGATAGAGATTTAGCTATAATATTACTGATGCAGTCAAACTATTCTGTTTGCCTCTGGAGTGACCTCTCGTCAGTTAAAGGTTTAACAGTGTTGTCATTAGTATGTTGTGATGATAAAACCCTGAACTATTTATTCGTAGCACCACCGTTTGATTTTCTTCAGCTAATGAGTTGGCTTGTCGTATAGGGTTAGATGGGTGACAAGGGAGACTGAACAGATTGATGCATATTGCCTTTCACGGATTTTTTTTTTTTTTATGGTGTACTAATCCTGAGTCTCCAGCCATAAAATATATATCTTTATCATAAAAAACCTTTATTTACTGGTATAGTTACAAGAATATATGCTGTTCAGATTCAGGTAAAAAATCAAGTCTTGGTATCTCATTACTGTATAAAACCTGTGAAGCAAAACACTGAACTTGAAATAAATAACCAGACATAACGATGCGTTTCTATTCTAATTTAAAATACCTTGGATTTAACTGCTGTTTGTAGCTGAGGTAAAGAATGAGGGTTTTAGATTAACACCTGTCTACTGCAGGAATGTCATTAAAGCCAAGAATAACTTTAACAAAATCTCAGTCTTCTATCAGAATAAGAAAAGCAGCAACTGACTTTGAGTCCAGGTTCCCCGTTATGCTGTACCTTTGGGCGAAAGACAATAAAGAGAAAATAAATGCTGTTCAAGAGGCCGATCGACCTAACAGTAGAGCTCTTGTTTTTTTCTTCTTCTTTTTGTGGGATGGATCGATGTAGTGGATTCTGTGAAACTTAGAAACATTATGGGTAGGATGTGCTAGGATAGGCTTAGATGACGACTTTGTTTTGAAACCTATTATCGACAGACTATTATATCCAGCTTAGGAATGACCTCTCGAACTGAAGAGATTACAAAGTGTCGCGTAAATCCTTCAGAACAAAGACATCAGTATTTTTTTTTTTTTACTTTTGCTGTTGTCACACAATTGTATTCTGCCCAGGAAATAAACCTCGTATTGCAGGGGTTAAAAGCTACATAATGAGACTATATTTTCCATTTCGTTAAATGGGTATTAATTTGACGTAAACTGCATACATTTCTCTTTATCTAATAGTCATTGCAGAAGGCATAGGATTTTAAAATCTAAACCACGTCACCACAGGTATGGATAAGGTTGTGTTTTATTCATGCAAAAGCCAAACGGTTTTAATGAAAATCACTTAAAAAAAAAAAAAAAAAAATCGTGTGGAAACTGTCATGGTGACGCAGGAAAGAAAAAAAAAAACGTGGCATATGAATTCAGTCAACAGACGGAAAGAAGAACTAATGAACTGCTTTCCACAACTTCCTTTCACGTCCCAAACAAAACGCGTCAGGTGTTCTTTTATGTTCCCAAAAGCTCAATATTCACAGAAGTCAATCAAGAGGCTGGCGGAGGGTATTGTCTAGAAGCTGGCAAATTCTGAGGGCAGAGAATTAGCGATGGCGTGTGGTCTGCCAGTGTCGGTCTTCCCTTTGTGAGTTTTTTTGCGGCGGACCGAAGGACGTGAGTTTAGACGCTAGCTCAAGATTCGCAAAGACGCGGCTCGATTTTACCGTCTTGAGGAGAGAGAGAGAGAGAGAGAGAGAGAGAGAGAGAGAGAGAGAGAGAGAGAGAGAGAGAGAGAGAGAGAGAGAGAGAGAGAGAATAAGAATAGAAACGCGGGGAGAAAATACGTGGTACTTTATATTCCAACGATTATACATATTTTACACTGGAGGATAAATATAATGCTAAAGATGTTTTTGGAGGTATTCTGATATAACTGTCATAGCGTAATTCTTTTTTTTTCTTTCTATTCTGAATTTGAGTAGCTTAAACATTTCCCTTTTGAGTTTAACTAGGTTACACACACACACACACACACACACACACACACACACACACACACACACACACACACACACACACACACACACACACACACACACACACACACACACACACACACACACACACACACACGTGCAAGCTCGTTCAAAAAATTACAGCTGTTACTTGTAAGAGTGGGTGTATTTCATGCAATACATTAATAATATACACAAGTTATACTTCAGTTCTCAATAACTTTCAGCCCAGATCATGTTTTATTTCTTCTTTTTCCTTTGCATTTTATATCAGATGCATGTATTAGACCATCTTCTAGACTGTAATCGTTGATATGCATACGTTCATCTGTTTGAATTAAAGAAATTTTCACCTTTTTACATGCTGGGGCTTCCTTTAGTTGGAAACAATATCCTAGTGATAACCAGAGTAGTTAAATCAAAAGTCATAGCAAAACGGTGCAAATTCCGAGCTTTGAACTTGACTTGTGAAGTTGACTCGTGACTTGACCTTTGATCAATGTACTCCAATAAATAAAATTGTTGTTTCCATCTTCACACATAATGTACGTCCCAAGTCTGATCCAAATCGAACCAAGAAGCTGTGCCAAGGCACAGCAAACCCGTCCTCGGCAATCATTTTAGTGCTGATGTATAAACACAACAGAATATCTGGTCAAAAATGTCACATATCAAATTTGGAGTAAATCGGGTGATAATTGACGATTATATGCCCATTCGAAATTTTAGGCCCGACCCACCTGACATTGACACACCTACCACTAACTGGGGTATGGCCCCCCTTACGTAATGAGGCATGTTACAGAATGCAGATTTGAAAGATGCACATTAGGTTTTGGTTTCATGTCGATATGACGAATTTAAAAGGAGTTATGGCGAAAAACAACTACTTTTGTTTACATTTTTTCTTTACATTTTTTGGGTCTACAGACTGGAACTTGGTTCACTTTAGCTCAAAATTTAATCGGGTGATCAGAAGGTCATAGCCCGTCATCCTTGTAATTTTAGTCAAAATAGCATCAGCAGTTTTTGCGTAAATTTGTTAACAGACAGACAGAGAAACAGACAAACGGAGTGAAAACAATACCCGTCCCCGAGTCCCTCCGGGGCGCGGACGGGTTATAAACATCCATAAGATAATGCTGCTTCCTGAACTTTGACCCTGCCCTGTGTCCCTGAACTTTGATCGATATTCACCAAAACGAACCACTTCTTTCCAGACCCACACGCAGTGCATGTGCCAAGTTTTATCCAGATCGAACCAGACAAGCATGAGCTAATTTGCTAACATACATGCATGCATCCATCCAACCATTTATCCGTCCATCCATCCATACATACATAACAAGAGAAACAGACTCGATCACAGTAGCAAGACCTTCGGCATCGGAAATAACTAATCTTGCTTACTGTGCGGAAGGCCGAAATCTGTCCTTTATTCACAAGTCCGCTTCATTAAAAAATCTCGGCATGATTTTCTTGACGGTATCTTTGGTACGAGTACAGTAATTCCTCACAAAATTCATGACTACGTTGTAAAGATTTCATACTCTGGCTTATGACAATCCTAGTGAAAGTGTTATAACGAAAATATTCACAGAAGCGAGGTGTCTCACGCTGTAGGTACTTGTAAGTCAGCTTGCTAGAGTCTCTTAGTTAATTACCTGGATGCAAGCAATTCCTACATTCGTTGATTATTCTTTACCAATCGTCTCCACACCAAGTCAGTAAATTAATTGCTGTCTTCCCTCCCTGGTTATCTATCGTTGTTTCCTGTCACTTGGCTGTCAATGTCCAGCCTGTTGCCCTATGCTATAACCCTCACCTCGTTATAACCTCCTCTGCTTTGGTTTATTACTCGTAATATCGTAAAGAGATTACTTCTCTTCGTCATAACAGCATCACGTGCTTCATCAACTCTGTCAGCTTCCTATACTCATTTTCAGCTTAATAAAATCGTCTGGCGGTAGGTGGAATTTAGTAATGGAGTTGTCTCGACCATCAGTGGATTAATGGAATGAGTAATAACACAAAGACCTGTATTCTCGCCGTCTAAAGAAACTCCCTAGCATCTCTTCCTTTAGCGATTTAATTTTGGATATGGCTGATTAATGTCCTTTTGTACGTCTTTAATGCAGAGTATGGAGATTCTTGGAGGATTTATATAACACAGAATGGATCATTAAGATGAAATTGAAAACAAAAATCGCTTAGGAAGAGGTATTACCGGACATTCTTTATCGACGAGAATATAGGCCTAAGACTCAAAGCTGAATTAATGTGTCTCCTGCAGCTGAAATAAAATGTGAGACAGAGACACATGTACTGTAAGTAATTTTCATTGGCCCAAGTTTTTACCCTCATGCTATTTCAATCAGTACGACGATCATATGTAGGCACTTACTCAACAGCCCTATTACCATATGTTACTAGTAATTCCTTATCCTTTACCCTAAAGAAATTGACTGTAATCAGCATTCCTCTATACTCGTTATGATGATGATGATGATGATGATGATGATGATGATGATGATTATGGTTGTTTTTGTTGTTATTGTCGCGTCGTCATCTTAATCCTTTTTTTTTTTTTCTTTGTCGTTGTCGCTTGTCGTCAATCATTGTCGTCATTTCCATTTAAGTTGTCGTCGTCATCGTTCACGCTGTCTATGTTCCTGTCGTCATTGACATTGTCGTTGTCTTTATCGTCGTCGTCATCGTCGTCGTTTTTGTTGTTTTTGCTGTTGTTATTTATGTTATTATTATTATTATTATTATAATATCCATTAATACCAGCAAAGTGCGCTTTGTGAGCACTGGACGAGCGAGCGAGCTTTTGTACATACACCTATTATCATAATTTCATCTTGGTGTAAACCTTCAACATTTCTGGTGAGGTATTAGGACAATAACAGAAGAATAACTGAGCTAAAATATTTACTTTCTCACGTTTTCTCTATCTCAGGTTTTCTCTCTGGATGTGCATATAGCGAGGCGCCGTAGCGTTTATCACACGTGCAAAATTCAGGTCTCTGCTCCCGATTTGCGTGAGTAAACGCTTGGCTAGTGATCGAATGAAGAAATCCAGAAATGGGGCGATTACCCTTGCTTATTTCACCCACTAAACATAGAAAAACGTTCACGTAATATTATGATCTTATTATCTGATATTTGATTTTTAGACTTCATGCAAGAAAACGTAGTGTAACAACAGGAAATACTTTTTAATACAATTTCATAGTGGAGCATGCCAATTGAGGCCCTCGGTTTATTCCCTTGGAAAGCTGGGATTCCAAATGGATTCTTTGGTCTCATGGTAAAAAACAAAATTTACTGAATGTATCTACTATCTGCTGAAAGAATCTCTTCTTTATCTCACATAATAGGAAAGTTATTAGCCTCTGAAAACCATCGCGGTCGGGCCGAGCCGGGTCGTGTCGGGCAGCTAATTTCTCAGCTGAACGTAAACATCGCTTAACTATGCTTGCTCGCTCGCTCGTTATTATTATTATTATTATTATTATTATTATTATTATTATCATTATTATTATTGTCATCATCATCATCATCGTCATTATTGCCTCGTTGTACCGGTACGCAGTCCAGCGGCATTCCATTTTTTTTTTTTTTTTTGAGGGGAAAAGGGGGGCTTTTTAGTCTACAGCTGTGTGCAGCCGGTTCTCTCCCAGTAGTCATTATCTCCTCTCCTTAATTATCCTCTAATAATCCAAAATTACTTGTTCATGGGCCAGGCTATTACTCAATCAACGGCTGACACTTATATTATTAAAGCTTATGTTTTTCATTTTGAGGGGACTGATGAGAATGATCTAAGCTTTATCGCCTTACCCCAAGGATGTTTTTGATTCTGGGTATCACCAGGCGAGTTTGTTCAGCTTTAGATAGGCTCCCCCCCTCCCTAGACTGCAACGGTTAAAAATAAATATCAGGGATCAATGAAGCTTACCGATAAACTGAATTTCATGTACAGTCTCCTGCAAAAGCTCCGTTCCTCTTCCTGGCCCTCAATAACCCATAACCTCATAATATTTTGGGTAGAGCTGCAAGTGGTTAATATAACCCTCTTGGTTAGTTAAATAGTTACTTTTAACTTACTTTTTTTTTTTATCACTAAAACTAACACGATGCAATGAAATACTGATGCAAAGGAAGAGGAACGAAACTTTGCAGGCAACTGCACATCATCTTGCACATATTACATGGCTTTTTAATTTTTGCTCAAAAATTTTCAAGCCCTCTCGTCATTCTGAAAAGAAAAAAAAAATTTCAATAATATTTGGACTTTGTATTATAACGCTATATTAGTGCTAAAAGAAAAGCTCAATATTATCTGTTAAATCCTCGCGTCATTCAGGAGAAAATATTATATATATATATATATATATATATATATATATATATATATATATACATATATATATATATCATTCAAGCGCTACGTTATTACTACACACAGCTCAGAATACTTGGCTAAATATTAAAGAAAGTTATTCGTGTAACCTAAGCCCTAATTTTCTGGCCAGGTAGCGTTACAAAAAGTATGTTCCATTTTCCAGCAAATTGTTTTCGACATACCAGATGGGAGCATTGAAACTACACCGAGGATTGTGATCATGGAAATGTTTATTGTAACCACCAATTTTCTCACCAAAAACTAATTAGATCAAAGCATTTCTTTTATCATCCTCGTGTCTTCAGCAAATGGGACAGAACAGATTTTTATCCGGATTAAACAAAGAGATACCAAATAACACCCTAGTGTGTAATTATGGAAGAAACTGCACCTTGGCAGACGATGGGTAGCATGAAAGATTTGGGGAGTGCTTTTTTGTTTCTTCTATTTCTCAGCAGTTTAATCACCATTATAGACCTTGATATTCCCCTTTCTCTGCTACTGATGCATACTATGTTGGTATTCAAAATATAGTAAGTCGTAACAAGGTGTACTATAATTTGTTCATTTTAACTAGAAAAAAATTGCCACCACTCCATTTTTTTTTTTTTTTTTTTTTAACAATAGATTGCTACTAGAATATGGTGCTAATCAGGAAGAAGTTATATTGAAAGGATATTGTGCCATACTGTTGTATTTTGCCCCTGACCGAGAGAAAATAAGCTGCAAAAGGACGAAAATTTCTGCATAGTTAAATTAATGAGGAGGTGCAATTAATCACTATGGAAAAAAGCTAAATAAAGCCAATAATATCACGTAGAGAACGGACAAGAAAGCTGGCAGGCCCCATCACAGCCGTACTCCCTTGCCCCCTTGAACCACCCGAGGCCACTCCCATACCCTGGCTGGACCCGGCGATTCATCATGTTCACCAAACGTTGCATGAGGACCGGAAAATTCGCCGTGACTAATGGCCTAACCCAGTAGCCTGTGATCCTGGCAGTGACGCCGCCTCTCTGTGACACGGAACAGGCACCTTCAAATTGCCCGAGATTACGTGATAATGGAATTCGAATTTATTTTTTCGCTGCTTCCTGTGATTAGGTACGAAATGTCATTCTTGCGTGTGCCGGACGACTCCACCCTCACGCTGGGGACAACGGAGGTGGAAGGACACTGGTACCGAGGGCTCGGGAGGTGAAGGTCAAGGCTTTTCCTACCCACTTCAGTCCGATGACATTAGTTTCTGCTTAATTCTTGCTACCTCCAGACTATTTACCCAACTTAGGACAAGCGTCTAGCTCTCAGGGGGTAAATGAAGGCTATATTTAGCTTTTGCAGTTCGAAAATTTCTACAAATATGAGTAAAATCGTCTGAGGACAGTAAGAATAAAACAAAAATGCATCACAGGATTGGAGGGGTAATGAACCACGAAGCTACTCATCGAGTCACCTGTGCAGTAAAATGAAACTCTCAAGAAAAAATAATATGCTGATGGGAAATTCCGGACATTTTCAGTAAAATCAAGACTTTTTCTTTTTCTTCTACCGCCAGACGATTATATATGGTTCCTGAGTAACTTTTCGAACTGGAAGAATCTGAAACAGCCTTCGTTAGTCCCTCCATAAACTGGCTCTTCTGCTAAGTTAAAGAAGATCGAACTATAGCAACAAGAATATAATCATAGTAGTTTCCACGGCCTGAAGGAGCCGTCATGAGGTAAGGGATTTGTGCTATACGGAATTGTAATACTGTGCCACTGTAATTCCACATCAGTCTCGTAGAATTAGCTAATCAATCACTGCTACACCAGGGTAACGGACCATCAGAGTTGTAGGACATCGACTGTGAGGAAGTGGTATATAGGCTATATAACAATGAGTCTTCTGTTCGGAATTTTCTCTTCTTTTGCTTAATATTTTATTGCATTAACGTGTCAATATTTTCAAGACAATTACACTGCGAAGAGAAACAGAGTATATATGTGACTTGTCTTCACTGCTGTCGAAGCCAGAAACAGATTTGCAATCGGTAATAATTGTACCCTGATCTGACTGGAAACACATGGCCAGGATTAATATTAAAGAACAGTTAGCTTTCGTATCATCCATTTTTAAAAATAACGTACATAATTCGCCTGAAATGAACTGGTGCTGTTATAGAGTGCATTCTTGAGTTAAGTCCAGTAACCTTTTCGCTGTCGAATACAGTGATTTTCAATATTTCGAAATCATACATCACTTCAGCTGCTAAAAACGGAGAATGTGGTGCAATGGTGCGAAAATTTTCATCAAAAACGTAATGAATTTTAACTATCAAATATCTTCATGAAAACTAACAAAAGAAAGAGGAAAGGCATCCGAGCTATTTAAGAACACAAATTGCAAAATTAACAAAATTCGTGGATCCTCACTAACTGAACGCCCTGAAAAAGCATGGAATTTCCTCTGGACATGTTAGCAAATATTGGCATTGTGTTTGTGGATTTACCCACATGCACGACGCTGCCGCCTTAACTCTGTGGCGGTACTTGCAATCGTGAGAGCACACACCCTTGCACACACACGCACCGTATCATGTGTTGCTTAACAAGTGTGAAATTAAGGGTCCCGTTTTGATGTGCGAGGAGGGGCGTCGGCGGACCTCGCGTGAACCACAACTATTTGCCTGTACAAGAGGGATGCCCTCCAGCAGCCGTCATCTCTCGTGCCACAATAACCCCTGTGTAGCCCTTGATTGAAATACTTAGCCCTCACCCACCTCATTTTCCTTTTAAGTACCTACCCTGCACCTCCCTACATCTACCTCTCTTTTACTGTACTTCCTTCAGTCCAAGGACGTCATACGTATTTTACTCCTGCTATCCCCTGACGAGATTATTCACTTTAGAAGATACACCGCGAAATGGACGGGTTTGATAAAGTCTTCATTAATCACTTCGGTACCATGGGACTCATCTAAGCTAAATATGAAGACTTGGTAGCGGCAACAGTGGGTACTACCAATAACGCCACCAGTGACACCACATACACACCATTGCAGTCTCCCATTACATAACCAACCGGAGCCTCTCTTCCTCTATCTCTTCCATATTCTCTTTCTCAGTTCAGCGTGGTCACTTTGCCATATACTAATGAATCTCTCTCTCTCTCTCTCTCTCTCTCTCTCTCTCTCTCTCTCTCTCTCTCTCTCATTACATCATGCGAATCTCTTTTACTCTGTTTTGTATGTTACCATGGTTTCTTCTTATACTATAATCACTAGCAGTTCTGTGTTCCTCCTTTTTGTGTATTGGATTTTAAGCAAATGACAAAGGTCCTGCGGAGGCACTGTTCCATACATTATTCTACTGATGTTGCACCAGAACTGCAACTCATGTCCGTCACGTTTTCTTCAGGAATCTAATGATATTCTCCAAGCTTAACTCATATTTGGATACTCTTACTTATTCTCCCGTAAATGACTTCAGGGAAATATATGACTGTGCGTCGTCGTTTTAATTCCCACAATATGTAACTAAAGACCCTTTGGATCTACAGTAAGTTTAGTATACTGTACATTAATTTCTCATCATAATAAAGTGATGCAAGTATGTACATATGAGTTTCTTGTAGCGCCTGCTTGTACGCAGCTGACATGACCAGTTTTACTATACTGTACTGCACTCATACACGTTCAAACCTTTTTTTACCTAAACTAATATTGACATAAGACACCCAGGTATGGTTTGATTACTGTCCTCCAAATACGATTACTCTTTTACAAATTCCATATTTAGGTACAAGAAGCAGCTCCAGTTAGACTAAATTCTAACTGACTGGCGAATAGCTGGTCATTATATAGTTGTTGTTCGTGTTGCGAGTCCATAAATCCCGGGAGATGCCGCGATAACACTGATGGTGGCGAGCTTTATTGACCTTCCCCACGCCTCACACACCCCTACCCATCCTGACCCACACATCTCGCTTCTCCACACACACCTAATTTTACTCACACACAACTACACATCACCACTACCACCACCGACGACTTAATCCCAAATCAGTATCACCACACACCATCTACCCAATTCTGTACCGCAATTATCTTGTAAAATACAAAACAATTTACGCTACTATGCACGCCATCACATACCCTTCCCCACCTCTATAGACCAAGACGCCACCTAATCAAATACACCACCCACCCAACTCCACACACCACTATCTTGCCGCACACATCACTATCACATACCACCTACCCTACCCTACCATCACAAACTGCCACCACCATTTCCCACCGCTACCACCACCACATACCAAATCCCACACACCACTCGGCCTCACACACCACTACAAACCCCGCCCAGTCACTGCACCTCATGTCTCCTCGCTCTGTTTGTATGGTATCTTTCGTTAAATTCCGCCCCTACCGTAATGTACACGTTAATGCATAAAGAAGCATGCTATCAAGTCCTGGGTGTAAGCGAGGGTTGTTTTTGTACTAAGGATGAGGAAAGGGGGTGGCACATATTTTCACATGTTACTCCTTACTCTTGTAAAAACAAGTTATAGTTACGAGAAGAAAATTACCACCAGTTGTTGCACGATATTTAGTCATGATCACCTGAATGAAGGCCTCAGACATGGTCCCCCAATTTATCATTACCACTTTTCTTTTGCTTCTTTTTAATTTACTGGGTGATATCTAAAAACAAAATTATATGGCTATGAAGGAACGAATTTTGTAGGTCTAACCATCGGGAAAGGAAATGCTTGTGGAAATTTGAAAGATTGATCGTGATGAATGAATAGTTACGGATTAATGAGATGTTTGTTTAGCAGATTACCAAATATAGTGTAGAAAGAAGGCATGTTATAATTATTTTTGTTTACTGAATCAATGATATTTTTAATTCAGCAGAAATATTACCAGTATTCAATGAAGTCCACAGGTAGGCAGAAATAGCTCATTTATGTAATGCAGAAGTAACTGTTGCACGGGGCAAAAATATGGAAGGAATCCCAGATGTCGGAGGACATCTTTCCTGAGCATACTGAGGTCGTCTGGCGTTATCCATTATAATATGAAACACATATCCTTTGTCCTCCTCAGCGCAAGGACGTACTGTTGTATTTTATGCTGTTTACTCCCAACGATTTTACCGAATTTGGAGATGCCCCAAAGGTTTGAGTTCAATTTAATGAATAAAGGGTTACTGTATACACACTCGTTCCGAAAATGAGGTGATAATTGTTTAATTTTCATGAGAAGAAGCCGATGCCGAGCCGGTAAACTGATTTATGGGATGTGGACACGGAAGCTGGCTATTTGTCACCCACACCTCCATTTCTCAACCTGCAGGAGTCACAAAGTAGTTATCAGAGGCCGGGCCATTAGTAGATGTCGCAGGAGGGTCACTATTAGTACCAGGGACACATCAGAAACCTTGTTATATGGATCACTGGACACCTTCACCAGCCACACCAACTCATGCCCCACATACCGTGATGTGTGTAAGTATTTGTCAATGAATAACCTTCCTGAACATGACACACCCCAAGATATGATGGGTATGCTTTTGTGGAAGATACTAATAATGATGTTTTTTTGTTTTTTTCAGTAAACGTAGTGTCTTGTACCTAATTCCACGGTTACTCGGGCACAATGACGATTTATCATAACCACGATGTCTGAATGGAAGGAATCTTCCCCCCCGCTCCTCGTAACGGTCTGCTGGCTTTAATTACTCAATCCCGAGGACTTTATTCTTTCCTTGCTACTTCCAAAAGCTTTCATTCCGCTTAGGAAAAAGTTTTCGAGCTGAAGGGACTAAATATAGCCTTGATTTATCCGTTCTGCACAAGAGATACTTTGTTAAGTTAAATAAACTTGCCTACTCTAAAAGCACAATGGACATGTAATATGTCATCGTAGTGAAAAACTTATGATCACATTTTTTTTTTTTTTTTATTTATTCAGGATTTTAGGGCGCTGATTTATTCAGGTAATGAGAATCTCTAGAATGGAAGAGGCTAGGGACATCTCTTATTTTTCCCGATTTGAATATAATAGTCGGGGAACAATGCCAGTCAGACTATGATGACATCATCGTAGTTTAGAGGTAGTTTCAAGAAGTGTGTGTGTGGTATGATCATGCGTGGTGAACAGAAATACGTAGTCACCTGCCACTGATAGTGACTTAAGGAACACATCTAAGTTTCCCCAGACATCGATTTTACTTGCCAGGTCTCTAATTCAGTCTTTCGTGAGAGCAAGCTACGGTAAAACAGACATTGCCGAAGGTGTCATGATTGGATCGTGAATTGACCACGGGATCTCTTCACTGCGGACAGATTTTGGTGTGTAAGTGAATATAAGAACAGAAGGCTGGATTCTTTAAGAGTAATCAGTGGCACCTCATATTTAATGTTTTTCCGTTACTTTTCCAATATACACTATTTGTTGTGGCTGTCAAAGCCGTAAGCTCGTTGTCATTTCGCTTACCCGGTCCATTTTATTGTTTTTTTTCTTTTCTGTTACCTAATTTCATCCTCTACTTTCCTTTGTCTTGACACTGGAGAAAATACACAGACTCGTCTAGGTTGTGCTTGAGTACAGCACTTTCTTTTTTCTCAGCTTTTATGGTTCCCACACTATGATGGAAACCATTCAAGTTCTACTCACGATCTTACTTTCTCCTCCAAAACTTGTTCTCGTTGGCGCCATTCCATCATTTCTTTGCCAATTCACTTCAAACTTAGTGCAGATTTTCCTTGTGGAAATAATCCCAGACACTTTTTTTTTTTTTTTTTTTTTCGTTATTGTCATTCGGGCCTTTAGGATACAACGGATCAGGCGTAAGCACACACAGTTGGTGAAATGTAGCAACACGAATCCAGAGAGTGTCTGTTGTTGCGAGGAGGAGTGGAGACTGTCACCTCTTTGAGTGCTACAGATTTTTTTTTTTTTTTCCTTTATTTGAGGAAGTTATCCTCCATTGCCTTGGGATGGCTGGCAATACTTAGATCATTTGTTCTTACATTTATATCTACATCTATATCTATATTCATATCTTCCTACTATCTATCAATCTACTGTATCTATTTATTATTTATATCCATCTATTTGATACAGATGTATACAAAAAAGTGTATCCTGAAAAAATATATATATATATATATATATATATATATATATATATATATACTATTAAGAAGTGAGATTTGCCAGTTCGGTAGTCATGGGAAGCCAGCCTCTCGACGTTTCCCGATGTTTACCGTAGGTTCTGGTACGAGTCAGAGTTGCCTGCTGTTTGTGAGCGTAGTTGTTTCGTAAGTTATGCATTAATTTTTGTGCTCTTTTTCTTTATAATGTTTTATTTTTATGTGATTGTTTATTAAATTATGTAGCTTAGTTTAAGTCTGTATACTAAATAATTTACAGTGATATGTAATGTAACAAAACTCTGGCATGTTTCTGATATCTCTGCATTGGCAACTGTTGTTCTCGTAGAATGTAGAAGTTTCTCGGGTAATGGAAGCTTATATAAAGATGGGGAAGAGACTAGGGGAGGTTCAGTCAGTTTTCAGTTCAGTTTGAGTGTAGTGCAGTGTCAGTGCAGTGAAGTTTGTATATTTTTGGTACCTGTGACAACAAAGAAGAGTTGTTGACAACCAGTGAGGTGTTACTGAAGTTTGTATATCATTGGTACTTGTAAAAATAGTGAAGTGTTGCCAAGCATTAAGTGTAATAATGCAGTTAGTAAAGTTTGTATAGCCCCAGTGCTTTTGAGAATAGTGAAGTTGGAAAGCATTCAGTGTAATTATCCGGAAAATAAAGACAGTGAACTTAAGAAGCCAGTGTTTATTTACGATGCCTGAGCTGATCCCGTGTACTGTACACCTGAAGGCTGACCATAGGAAGAACAACTCACTGGGCAACGTCCTACCTGTATTAACTACTGCTGTTGGAGCCTGTGGCAATGTGGGATGGGGACGTAACACTGGTGTCAGGAATGTGGATTATTAAGGGCTGCAGAGAGTCTAACCTTTGATATGGAGGCAGAAGGTGTCCAGAAAAGAGGCCAAGCTAGGAAGGAAGAGGCATCGCTGGGTGCAATTATGAAACTACTACAAGCACAACTACAGGCACAGAATGAAGGACAGAAACAACTCCAAGAACAATTATAGGCCCAAAGTGAAGAACAGAAAAAGGTCAGGAACGAAATCAAAGAACAATTGCAAGCACAAAATGGACAAATAGAGGCACAACGTGAAGAACATAAAGAATGATATGAACGACTTCAAGAAGCATTACAGGAGCAACAGAAGGAAGTACAACTAAGGGTGCAAGGACAGCTAGATGCATTCATGGGGGAAATGAAGGTGGAACAGCAACAGCTTAAGCAGGAAGTAGATGCCAAGCTAGAGCAGCACATGTATGAGGTATGCAATAATGTGATTTAGTGTAAGCAGCATGTAGACGACCAGTTGATGACAATTAATGAGGAATTAGTGATGGAGTGCAAACAGCATATGGACAACCAGCTGAAGGTTAGTGAGGGAATAGTGAGGGAATGCAGACAGCATGTAGATAACCAGCTGAAGCATGAAGTCGACCTTGTGAAGATAACTGGTGAGAAAATTTAGGCTGTAGAGAAATATTGCATTGCGTAGCTTCAGGTTAGTGTACAAGGAGGATATGAAAGGAATGGACAGTGTATGGTGAATCTTGACGGATCCCAAGCATCTAAAGCAGGGGTCGGCAACCTCCGGCCCGCGGGCCAGATCCAGCCCGCAGAGTCCGAACTCATGGCCCGTCACCCTGCTTGATATTTATATAACAATCCGGCCCGTAACAGCCTAGCCAACTAAATGAGTAAGTCGGCGCCTCGCGACGTGATCGCGGCGGGTAGCGCGGGGCAAATTTGCATGACTGAGATCTTTACCACAGAAGCACCACGGATAATCGCCAGGGAGAAAATGACCACATGGTGTCAGGCCACTGGCTCCGGGCTTCAAGCTGTTCACCTTCCCCTTTGACTTCCCTTTGGACGAAGCCCCTGCCCCCCTGCAGATGGAGTTGGTGGAGCTTCAGTGTAATGATGAACTGAAGGCAAAGTACCGTACCACTTCTCCACTGTCCTTCTTCCGTGACCTCGTCCTCCCTTCTGACAAATTTCCAAATTACATTGAGCATGTAAAACGCATCGTTGCTATGTTTGGCAGCACTTACTGTTGTGAGCAACTCTTTTCAAAAATGAAATATACAAAGTCTCGCATTCGCTCCCAGCTAAGTGACCGCCACCTCAATGACATTCTGCTCTTGTCTACCTCATCAATCGATCCAAACATTGAATCACTTCTCCAAGGCAAACAACACCAACCATCCCACTAATTTGCATGTCTCTTGATAAAACTGTTTTCTGCAGTCACTGATTTGCATGTTTTTCAATAAATTTCTAGTAATCTAGTCACTGGTTTGCCCGCTTTTCTACAAAATTTTTGTATATTGTCACAAACTGTTTTCGGCAGTCAATGATTTGCATGTATTTCAATAAATTTCTTGTAATCTAGTCACTGGTTTGCCTGCTTTTCTATTTTTTTTTTTTTTTGTATATTGTCGCAAACTCTTTTCGGCAGTCAATGATTTGCATGTTTTTCAATAAATTTCTTGTAATCTAGTCACTGGTTTGCCTGCTTTTCTATAAAATTTTTGTACACTGTCACTTTTGGGTTCTCTTTGGCACTCCGGCCCGCAGGCTACTCCTAGAAGCTTTCTCTGGCCCTCGCACTGAAAAGGTTGCCGACCCCTTATCTAAAGGTACCATTACAGAGTTGAATAATCAGACTGTAGGAGATTTAAGTCCTCGCCTTAATTATGATGCCCCAGTTTTTAGGCCCCAAACCAGTGAAGTGCATGTCTATCATGGGGGTCCAATTAAAAAAAAAAACTCAGGAATTTGATGGTAGAGTATCTTGGGAAGCTTACCATGCACAGTTAGAGTTACTTGCTGATCAGAATGGTGTAGATGGTAGGCAGAGGGCAGTGCTGCTCACTACTAGCCTTACACGTGCCACAGTGGATATTCTGGACCAGATGTCAGTGATGGAGAGGAACAGTTATCAGTCTCTAGAAGTGCTGGAGCGCAGATATGGGACCATGCACCAGACTGAGGTTTACGGAGCAAGAGTCCAGAGCCGTGTACGGGCTCGAGGAGAATCCCTACAGCAGGTTGCTCATGACTTGGAGAGTATAGCATACAAGGTATACCCTGGAGCAGCACCTAACCTGTTGGCTATTCTTCTGAGGGACCAGTTCATCGATGCTCTTGATAGTGCAGAGTTGAAAGTGCAAGTGAAGCAGGCACAACCAAGATCTATCTATCTATCTAGCCAGGGCTCTAGAATTTGAGTCCTACTTCAGGTCCAGTACATCCACCTTTTAGGCAGCTCGTAGTGCAAGATTCAAGGCAAGGAGGGGGCAAGTATGTGAAATGGAAAAATTTGTAGGGAGTTGCTGGTACTGTGAAAAGCCAGGAAATCGGAAAGTGGATTGCAACAAGTGGAAGAGAGAACAGGAGATCAGAGGAGGTTGCTGGTTCTCTGGGAAGCCAGGACACAATAAGGTTGATTGTTACATATGGAAGCAGGAGCAAGAATGGAGCAGTGCAAAATTCCTTCATTGCAACAGACAGGTGTTGGACATGTGGTGAGGTGGGACACTTTAGCTATGAGTGTTCAAATGAGAAGGATGAGCGTAAATTAATGAAGGCTGGGGATGAGAGGCAACAACCAGCCAGTTTTTCCCAAGAAGCCCCACCACTGAGGAAATGCAGGAGAACTTTGATGAATATTGTGTGAGAAAACAGAAGAACAGCCAACAAACAGTGTAGTAGGAATGGGAATCATAGCAAGAAATGCTGCCATGCTGTAGTGACAGGGCCAGTGTCAGATGAAGATCTGAAGAGGATGCAGATGGAGGATGTAAATTTACAACCAGCGCTAGAGTGGCTGCAGCAGAGTACAGCGTGACCATCTTAGGAAGAAGTTTCCAGGTTAAGCCCTGTGACCAAGAGTTACTGGAGTCAGTGGAACCTTGTTTGTTTGAATAATGGGCTACTGGAGCATCAGTGAGAAACACCCAATGGCCTCAGCAAGTTTTGGCAACTGGTGGTTTCGAAGAAGATGAGGTCCGAGATCTTGGATGATTCTCATAACCAGATCACCAGTGGGCACCTGGGAGTGAAGAAAACCCTAAGCCAACTGTGACAGAGGTTCTACTGGATTGGCATGCGTCGGGATGCTGAAGATTGGTGTTGGGCCAGTGATGTGTGTTGTGCCAAGAAGGGACCCAAGAAACGAGGTTGCACCCCTCTTCAGCTGTACCAAATGGGTGCACCAATGGAGTCGAAGTGGACATTGCTGGACCTTTGCCACTCACTGAAAGAGGAAACCGGTATATATGTGTTGCTATGGACTATTCCACAAAGTGGCCAGAAGCCTATGCCATCCCTGATCAAGAGCTGCAACTGTTGCTTAGGTGTTGGTTGATCAGTTTTTCTGTCATTTTGGGATGTCACAAGAGCTACATTCAGACCAGGGTAGAAACTTCGAGTCTGCTGTGTTATGTGAGCAGTGAAAGTCACTTGGGATCAAGAAGACCAGGACGACCCAACTAAGGCCACAGTCAGATGGGATGGTGGAGAAATTCAACTAGACCCAGGGAAAAGAACTGGCCAGCTACTGCATAGAGGAACAGACAGAATAGGAAAAGAAATTACCTACGTTGCTGATGGCATATCAGTCTGCATCCCATGAGTCTACTGGCTACACCCCTGCAAAACTGATGTTGGGCCATGAGTTACACCTACCCGTTGATTTGTTAATGGGAAAACAACCTGGTGAATAGCTGCCTACAGACACCACTGGCTGTACGAAGCCCCTTTAGGAAAGGCTGGCTGAGGTACATCATCAAGTGCGAGGAGCACTTAAGTTTTCAGGAGAAGTGATGAAGTGCAAGTATGATGCCAAGGCAAGTGAGATGAACTTCAAGGATGGTGACCAAGTTTGGTTGCACAATCCTCAGCAAATGAAGGGACAGTCACCAAAGCTGCAAAGCCCATGGGATGGGCCATACACTGTGTTGGACTGCCTATCAGACGTAATGTATTGGATTCGGGGAGGCAGGAAGTGTCGCCCAAAGGTGGTACACCTGAACTGTCTGTGTCAGTACAATGGGCCAGAACAGTACAGCTGGGATGTCTCTGAGGAATTGTACTCTCCCGCCGCTGAGGATGTTGAGGAGGACCATGGAGCTGAAGTGCAAGGGGATGGTGACAGTTTCTCGAGGGAAGAAGTGGATCAGGAAGAGGACCAAGACCTTCCAGGAGGAGTGGACTGTGTGGAAGGGCAAGGACATCGTCAGAAGCGGCGTAGAAGAAGACCTGGTAAGTTGGTGGATTGTTCTGTATATAGTTAGATGTGTCATTAGGATTAAGGTTTATGCTTGTATTTATTGTGTAGTTTTGTCGGCACGACAAAGGACTAGGGAGGGGTTAGTGTTAAGAAGCGAGATTTGTCAGTTAGGTAGTCGAGAAGCTTCTCGACGATACCCGATGTTTACCGTAGGGTCTGGTACGAGTCATAGTTGCCTGCTGTTTGTGAGCATAGTCGTTTCGTAAGTTATGCATTAATTTATGTGCTCTTATTCTTTATAATGTTTTATTTATGTGATTGCTTGTTAAATTATGTAATTTAATTTAAATTTGTATGCTAAATAATTTACAGTGTTATGCAGTGTAAGAAAACTCAGGAATGTTTCAGAAATTTCTGCATTGGCAACTGTTGTCCTCGTAGCATGAAGAAGTTTCTAGGGTAATGCAAGCTTACATAAGGATGGGGAAGAGACTAGGGGAAGTTCTGTCAGTTTTCAGTTCAGTTTGAGTGTAGTGCAGTGTCAGTACAGTGAAGTTTGTATATTTTTGGTACCTGTGACAACAATGAAGAGTTGTTGGCAACCAGTGAGGTGTTACTGAAGTTTGTATACCATCGGTAGTTGTGAAAATAGTTAAGTGTTGTCAAGCATTAAGTGTAATTGCAGTTTGTAAAGTTTGTATAGCCCCAGTGCATGTGCAAATAGTGAAGTGAAGTTGGAGAGCATTCAGTGTAATTATTTGGAACATAAAAACAGTGAAAGTAAGAAGCCAGTGTATATATACGGCGCCTGATCTGATCCTGTGTACTGTACACCTGAAGGCTGACCATAGGAAGATCAACTCACTGGGCTACGTCCTGCCTATACTGAACTACTGCAGTTGGAGCCTGTGGCAGTGTGGGATGGGGACGTAACAATATATATGTATCATCATCATCATCATCAGCCATTGAGAGTCCTCTGTAGGACTGGCCTATCCTGACCGAAGTGGGGACGATACAGCATATGTATCTCTACCAAGTGGCATAGGCTGTCTGGTAGAGATTCTGTGTAGAGAGTGAAGTGTTTGAAAGAGTTACTGTAATGTTGGAATGGCTTTGGATGTGTGTGTAGGGCCAGCACAAGACAACTGAGTGCAAGCATACTTTACAAAATGCGACACTGGTTCAATCACAGTACCCCTTATGTCCACCAAAGCAGTATGTGGTCGGGAGAACACTCACAAACTTTCTTACCCGGGCAGGGAGCGAAACCTGGTTCTCCCATGTACGAGAAGGCACACTTTACCACTATATATATATATATATATATATATATATATATATATATATATATATATATATATATATATATATATAACCAAAAATATTATGAAACTTCACATCAAACGCCCAGGATCCGTGAAAAATATATTATAAAGGCTGATGCTCTGAGAAAATAAAAGAAACAGTCTAAGGTGGTTTAGCCATTTGGAGTGAATGGAATGAGACTGACTGCAGGGATGCATCAGAATATGCACTTGGGAGGAGGAAATGAAAACCGAGAAAGAATTGAAGGGATGAAGGTTCTTTGTCGAAGAGGCCCTTACTGGATATGTTGGCAAGCAATAATTAATTAAACGGATATAAACACTGAAAGTTGATTGCATCAACTCATTCCGAATGTCGGCTTTTTTATCACCGAATTATTGTTTCTGCTCGCCTCAGATTTCTCGCACTTAAGGAGTTAGAGAAATAATCCTACGGTAGAAATAATCCTAAGTAGTAGTGTGATGCGGTGAGGATCTGTCCGTTCTCCCCTTTGGGGCTAAGATGCGAATGTATGTGTTTGAATGGATGAGTAAATGGAGAGTGAGTCGTCCTGTCTCGGCTACCTCCCTTTCCTTGGGGGAAGCAGCCTAGGTATGTAGATAGATAGAGTAAGAAAATATTAAAGAAAGGTGATCTACACAGCAGCTGCACTCTCGTGGGCCTAGCGAGAGAAGATTCACATCTTTGCTAAAATCTTTCATTTGCCATTTTACTACTGGTACCATAAACGATGATGGTGAGCTTAGGAGAAGCCTATGGAACCAGAGGAGTAGATATGGCCTTCATTAACTTTGCTCCCAGGATGTTCTATTAATCTGAATATATCATCTGAAAGGGTAACATGGAGAGGACTCGTTTCCCGCCTAATTAGTTACAAGTAATTAACATATCACATGTCAGACGGAACACGGCATCCGCTCCTGGAATATTCTGAAGTGAAAGAAATATCTGTCATTTAATGGTTAAGGTCTTTAGGGAACATCCTTATGACTCATAGGCCGTCACAGTACAGTTAACTGCTCATTGCTTTGCCCTGCCGCTCGTAAAATATTAACTCTTATCCGGCCTGACGCAGGTACGGAGTTGACTAGATATTCACCACATTATCCTCAGACACACCCCAGAGATGCCCCTGACACAAACTGGACACACCTCTATTACCCCCACCTCCCAGCAAACCCCATGAGGCATAAAATAAGCCTACAAAATAGCATAGGAAGTGAGAAAGTGAGGAAGTGACACAGTTAGAGACATTCTGGGTTTAGCTGCACCCCTCGCCCCAACCCTCCTTGGGGGTGTGGCAAAAAATTAAGATTTAATAATAATAGTAATAATGATAATAATAATAATAATAATAATAATAATAATGATGATGATGATGATGATGATGATGATATGATGATAATAATAATAATATAAAAATAACAACAACAACAACAACAACAACAACAATAATAATAATAATAATAATGATAATAAGAATAAGAATAGTAATAGTAACAAAATACCGTAAAATAGGCGACTTAGTATTGAACGGGTAACATGTAAAGTAACCTATCACGACTAACTGAAGAAGTAATTAACGTACCATACATAAAACATTAAAAGTCCAAGGATGTCGCTCTTGCATCTCAGTTATTCGGCATATTCAACACTGCAAGTCCAACATTCCTCCAATCTCTGCTTCTGGCGGGGCAGTGTGAAGCGACATTGATGCAGTATATACCAGCCTGTTTTCTTTTCTTTTCTTTTTTTTCTTTTCTTTTCTAATCCGATCACGATGATATTTTTACATTTATTCTCGCTCTTCACATATTTTATTTTTATTATTATTTTTTTTTTTCATCAACTCGTGAGAGACTTTTCGAACTGAATGGGTTAGATACTGCCTTCTTTACCCCACCCCCCTCCCGCCTGAGAGATAACTTCCTTAAGCTGAATGAAATCGTCTGATGCCAAAAAGAATCATATCGATAAGACAACATCCTATTAAGGGGATTAGTGGCTTATGCTGAGACTTAGTAGCGCTCCAGACAGTGACGCATTTACATCCCCGATTCCATGAAACAATGAGTTAAATTTTTTTTACCCATATGATAAGTACTGACTAATTTGGCAAAGTAATTATTGACCCACTGATACCCAGGTTTCTTTAACCTCCTCACTCCGATGACAAATTTTTGCTAACCCTAGATGATTTTTTTCAATTTAGAAGGGACGTCTAGCTTTGAAGGTATAAATTAAATCTATCTCTCTATTGATGTTTGTGTGGGTATGCGTGTATGTACGAGTATATCCCCTTCAGTTCGAACGGTATTCCACAGGGAGATTAGCTATTTGAGGGAATGTCAGGTTAGTGGGGATCCCCAGGTCATAGGTCAGGCGCAGGAAGCACGTGGGGATGTCCGTCAGGTGCCTGTGAGGGGGGAGGTGGTAGATAGGAATGTAGTCCAGGTGACGGAAATTAACTCAGCTCCAGTACCAAACAGACGTTCGACCAGTGAGAAGTATAACGAGTTAATAAATATAATATACGGAGTCCAAGATAGATATATTCCTTCAAAACCGTTTAGAACTAACAATTCAGAACCAAGATGGTTAAACAACAGATTAAAATCTCTCATAGGCCAAAGGAAAGGAATATATAGAAAAATAAAACGTGGAGAGGAACACTTACGTAACCGGTACACAATTTTAAATAGAGAAGTAAAGAGGGAGATAAGAAAAGCAAAGAGAAGTTATGAAATTAAGGTTGCAAGTGAATCAAAAGTAAACCCCAAGGGTTTTTATCAAATGTACCGAACGAAAAATAAAGATAGGATAGGACCACTCAGAACAGAATCAGGTGACATTACCAGTGAAGATAAAGAAATGTGCTCCATCCTAAATAATTATTTCATATCAGTATTCACCAAGGAAAATCTAAACCTGGTCCCTCAAGCAGCAAATATTTACCATGAGAATACGGAAAATATTCTTAGTAAAATAACCATTAGTAAGGAGGACGTATTGAAAGAAATTAACAAGTTAAAACCTCAAAAATCGCCAGGTCCGGACGATATATATGCAAAAATTATAAAAGAAACCAAAGAAGAATTATGTCAGCCACTTTTAACGTTATTTAATGACTCTTTAAGTTCAGGAGAAGTTTCAGAGGCGTGGAAAACCGCAAACGTAGTGCCCATCTTTAAAAAGGGTGATAAATCAGCTGCGTCGAATTATCGTCCGATAAGTCCAGCACGGATTCAGGCAAGGACGATCCTGCCTCACAAATTTGTTGTCATTCTACTCGGAGGTCTATGAGGCAGTAGATAGCGATAAAGCTTACGATGTTATTTATCTGGACTTTAGTAAAGCTTTTGATAGAGTCCCACACGAAAGGTTAGTTAGAAAGGTTCGAGCACACGGTATAGACGGCGATATCTTAAAATGGATAGAATCCTGGCTGAAAGGACGAAAGCAGAGAGTATTAATAAATGGAACTAAGTCGGACTGGGGATTAGTAACTAGCGGTGTACCACAGGGTTCAGTACTCGGTCCCTTATTATTTATCATATATATAAATGATCTAGACTTAGGAGTCAATAGCAGAATCAGCAAATTTGCCGACGATACAAAAATAGGGCGTATCATTAACTCGACTGACGACTGCCATTACTTACAAAAAGACCTCGATACATTGTCCAAATGGTCTAAAACTTGGCAAATGGAATTTAACGTTGAAAAATGTAAAGTACTTAACGTAGGCAAGACCATTGGAGATACTAAATACAGCTTAGATAACAAAGAAATTAGCAAATCTGAATGCGAGAGAGATCTAGGAGTTATGATTAGTAACGACCTTAAACCTAGGCAACAGTGCATTAATGCGAGAAATAAAGCAAATAGGGTCCTAGGATTTATTTCGAGAAGCGTGAGCAATAGATCATCTAAAGTAATACTGAAACCTTATCTAGCATTAGTAAGGCCACATTTAGACTACGCAGTACAATTTTGGTGTCCTTACTATAGAATGGATATTAATTCGTTAGAAAATGTACAGAGAAGAATGACTAAAATGATACATGACGTCCGGAACCTGTCATATGAAGACAGACTGAAAGACTAAGTCTGCATTCGCTAGAGAGGCGTAGAGTAAGGGGAGACTTAATTGAGGTTTTTAAGTGGATGAATGGTATAAATAAGGGAGATATTAGCAAGGTACTTAAAGCGAGCATACAGGATAGAACTAGAAATAATGGTTTCAAACTAGAAAAATTCCGTTTCAGAAAGGAAATCGGTAGAAATTGGTTCGGTAATAGAGTAGTAGACGAATGGAATAAGCTACCTAGTAAAGTAGTTGCTGCCTCTTCCATTGAGAGTTTCAAGCATAGGCTAGATAAGCATATGACAAATAAGGGGTGGATATAGAATAAAGAAAATATTATAACCAATACTAATTCAAAAATAAATTTTCTTTTCATGTTACACTATGATAGTCTCTATTCTCCTTTCACACTTTCCTGTAAAATGTCCACGCCAGTTTTTCTATACGGCGTGGTGTTCTTTCTGACTTTTTCCTGCCGGCTTCGGCTGGAGGGTTTGGAGGGCGGGGGAGAGCCTTCTTCTTTGCTATCCTTATCTCATTCTAGTAGTTCAGTTACTCTTCTAGGAGCTGCCTAGCATGGGCCAACCGGCCTACTGCAGTTATCCTCTCTTCTTATGTTCTTATGAGATAACAAGAATAAAGTGAACAATCCGTTATGGGAATGGAGATGTTAAAAGTAACGAAAATGAACATTTCGAAAGCTAAAAGAGGGGGAAACCTCAGGCTATGGACCTATAAGCTTTGCAATTATGAGCCGATTGGCGGAAGGCAGCACGCTTAGTACACTACTCTTTCGGCAAAATCCCCCACACAGGAATCCCGGTACTAATGGATTAAGTTAAATGCGTGGTTTGCACATCCCGTAGCGGGATTAATTTAGCATGATCTCATTAGGCCTTGACAAGGTCTCAGGACGGTATAAAGGAGCTTGGCTTGCAAGTTTATGTACTTTTTCAGAGCCACTGTCGATGGATTCTTAGTCAGTCAAATGTGACCTCCGAGCAACACGTATCTTTTCAGAGCCAAAGTTGACACTGCGTGTCATCCTAACCTGTCCTTCCTTCTACAAAAGAAGGTTTGGCGCCCCACTCAACCACGTTCACGTCCGACCTTTATTTAGAAAGTGTGTTTGTCTTGTCTGTTTGTGTGTCTGTGTCAGTGTCTGTCTGCATGCATACGTGTGTGTGTGTGTGTGTGTGTGTGTGTGTGTGTGTGTGTGTGGTCTCAGGGGGTATCCTATATATCTGTAGGTACCGGTATTCTAAGAAAAATTTCGAGGCCATTCGGTTGTTACTTATAAACATTTCATTGGGTTTTATCTAGTTTGGAAACTACGTAAAGACACTACTGAACACAGCTGTGTAGCTGGCTCATTTCATTAGAAGAAATTTGCAAGTATAGAACAGGACAATTGGTTTGGTAAATATGTAAACATAATTTTTCCGAATGCAGAATGTCGTTTGGAAGACCGATGAGGCTGTGTCGTGTAGCTGATTGGGAGATTTTTACCTCCTTGCCAGACCAGATGTCCCATCCGATACTTACCAATGTCTGACTTAACTAAATCAACTACACATGCTACAGTATATCATGGGTATTGCAGGTACAGCCTCAGTTCCTCTAGTATTCCCTCCAAATCTGTACTTACCAATCCAGGGCCAAAGATAGTACAGCATCAGTCACCTTGATGATCCGTCCTTCTTAGAACTAAAAAGGTCTGGCGTGCCCTCAGCCTCCATCACGTCCAACCTTTCTTTAGATTCAGTGTCGGGTGGCGGCGTCAAGAGAGAGACAAAAGACAATTTATCGCTTGGGTGAGAACACGAGCCACGTTGACGTAATCCGGGTCTACAGCGCTGTTTGTTTTGAGGGAATGGGTCCACGTGGTAGTGAGTCATCCCTCACGAATGTTATCAGCTCCCTCGTCTCACATCCCTAAGTTGACGGGCTTTTGTGTTTGTGCATGGGAATGCCGGTGTTTGTTGATTTGTATGAACGTAGCTCGTGTGTTTGTGTGTGTGTGTGTGTGTGTGTGAGAGAGAGAGAGAGAGAGAGAGAGAGAGAGAGAGAGAGAGAGAGAGAGAGAGAGAGAGAGAGAGAGAGAGGGGGGGGGTGAGAATGAGTGCATTAAGAATTCAGCTGCATCAAGGGATTTCAAATATAGTTTATGAAGATACTATAATGTCAGGTATAAATCAATTTTTATCAAGAGCACACGACTAACAGATGAGCAGTCGATGATAAACCATCTACTGCACTCTAGCAATAACGTGGAAAGGGAGAACACAATAGCTTAATTTTTTTTTCTTAAATGAAGGGCTATTTTACCAGCGGCCTATAAGCTTAAGTGAGATATCATGTCATGAACTTTAGATCTCTGAGGGAGTGGTCATAACGAATAAAAGAGACGAGATCAAGGTTGAAACTGTTGCATAATCATTTCATGTTTTATCAGGAACATAATCAATGAAGAGAGATTGAAAAAGGCTGGTCTGTTATACGAAAGGACATCCTGGTTCTGTTGATAAAATACCTGTCTGATTTGCAGTCCATAATGGAGTGGCTTGGCTGTGTGTCCAAATGTGTCGATAGGCTTATTGTCCAAACCGATATGGTGAGGACAAGGGTAGCACCTCTTTAATGCAGTGTGTATACTGATGGAAAGTTGTGAGCCTATCATATCAATATAAGCAAGAAAATCAGATAAAATAAAGAATTAATAATAAGAAACGTGCATTTCTTTAATCGGCATTGACTAAAATACCTCACCATTGTCTCCGAAAGGCAATGCTGTGATTTAAAGAATCACATCAGTGCTAATGCCAATAAGAAGGAATTGAACTTTCAGTTCTGAGTGAGAGAGAGAGAGAGAGAGAGAGAGAGAGAGAAAAAGAGAGAGAGAGAGTTAGATTAAAACAAGCGTTTTCACTTCTTCGTATAGGAACTTATTGAATAATCATTAAATTTTCCGTGCTGTGTTGCTTGTAATTTATATAATAGTGTACACACACACACACACACACACACACACACACACACACACACACAGATGCTAATAACGGCAATAGGGGCAATAAAACAGTGGCCAAGTCCCCAAGTGTGTGTCTCCCCCGCGATAATGATGTGGCTGTGAGTAACGTGGACACCTGCCTCCCTCAGTCCCTCCCTGTCTCCCTTTCCTACTTCCCTCTTTCATTACCTCCCTCCCTCTCTCCTTTCCTCCATCCCTCCTTCCTTTCTACCTGCCTCCCATCCTCCCTGTCTATCGTCCTCCCTCCCTCCCTCCCTCCTCTCTACCTGTCTGTCTCCCTCCCCCCCTCGTCTGGCGGTCAGTGGGCCTACTTCTCTCATCACCTGCCTACACCCCTCCTCCCTCCTTCCCTACTTCCCTCCAGATCCTCATTCCCTTCCCTCATCCCTCCCTCCTTCCCTCCAGCCTCTCACTTCCTCCCTTCTTCCCTTCATTTAGATTCTGTACTCAACCCACCTCGCTCTCACTCTCTCTCACATTACTAACCTGCTAACCCTCCTTCCTATCTTCCCTTCCATCTTACTCCTCCCTCCCTCCCTCCCTACATCGCTCTGTGTGTGTGTGTGTGTGTGTGTGTGTGTGTGTGTGTGTGTTTGTTTGTTTCTGCCTTGTCTGTCTTTCTGTTAGTCTTTCTATCTATCCATTTATCTAATAGTCTGTCTGTCTACCATTCTCTCTCTCTCTCTCTCTCTCTCTCTCTGTATGTGTGTGTGTGTGTGTGTGTGTGTGTGTGTGTGTGTGTGTGTGTGTGTGTGTGTGTGTGTGTGTGTGTCTCTCTCTCTCTCTCTCTATTTCTCTGACTGTCTTTCGATCGATCTAACTGTCTGTATGTCTACATCTTCCCTTTCGACTCTCTCCGTACTTTCATTTAAACTCTCCTTCCTTCCCATTTAGACTGCTCATCCTTCCATCTCTTTGGACTGTTTATCCTTCGCTTCTTGTACCTTCCCTTCCTCATTCCCTTTGGACCCTCCCTCTATCCTAACCTATGGACACTTCCTCCCTCCTTCTCTCTGTACTTTCCTTTCCGCCTTCCCTTGAAGTCTCTTTCCCTTCTTCCTTTTTACTCTCCCTCCCTCCTTCCCTTTATATCTTTCATCCACCATTCCCTTTTTACATTTCTTTCCTCCTTTCCCCTGCGCCCTCGCCCCCTCACTAATAACCACTGTATACTCCCTGTCTCCTTACTTGAGTACTCTTCCTCGCAGTTTAATTTTAAACCCTCCCTCCCTGCCTCTGGACTCCCCTTACATCTCTTTGGATCCACCTTCCACATGAACCCTTGCTCCCTCGTTGTCATGGGATTTGCCTTCCCTTTGAACCCTTTCTCTATTCTTCCTTTTGTACCCTCTCTTCCTCCTTACCTTTGTATTCTCCTTCCCCTTGGACCCTACCCTCTTCCTCCTCTTTGGATACTCTCCGCCCCTTTATCTCTGCAGTCTCCCTCCCTCCTCCCATTGAAACCCTTACTCCCACTTTCCTTTTGGACCCTTCCTTCCTCCTTCCCTTTGGACCCTTTCTCCCTCCTTCCCTTTGGACCCTTCCTCCCTCCCTCCTTAGCTCTGGAACTTCCCTCCCTTCTTACTTTTGTACCCTTTCTCCATCCCTTTGTCTCCTCTCCGTGTTCTTCCTCAGGCAACTTTTTTCTCTCCCTCCTTTTGCGCCTTCCTTGCCGACTTCCTCTAGTCTTTCACCCCATTGATCTCACTTTCCCTTTCGACACATTTTCTTTTCTACTTTTCCTCGATTTGGGTCATACCTATCTCAGCGAAAACAATCTCCCCAGCTTCATCCTCTCTCTTCTTCCATTACTTATTTCTTAATGAATCTCTTTATTTTCTCCCTTCTTATACAACCTCACTCTCACTTTCTCGCACACTCTTCCTTCTTTCTTACTAGTGTTCTTCTTTCTTTACTGATACAGTTTCTTCTTCCCTCTCTACTTTTAAACTCTTTTTCTCTTCCTCTCTTACTCCCTCTCTCTCTTTAAAGATTGCCACTCTTTCCTTCCCTCATTTCCTCTCTTCCAATTACCCATTCCTCTTTCCCGTGGACTTTCATTCATTCTCCCTGTTGTCTTTCCCCGCCCCACAGCCTTCCATTTCTCAGTTACAATCTACCCCTCCTCAGCCACAGCCTCCCCTTCCTTTCCCAAAACCTTCCCTTCCTCACCTACATCCTTCCCTTACCCACCCCATAGTCTCCCTTTCCTTACCCACAGCCTTCCCTTCCCCACTGCCATCCCATCTTCACCCACAACCTTCCCTTCTTTGCCCACGGCCTTCCTTTCCTCATAGTTTTCCCTCCCTCGCTCACAACCTTCCTTTCCCCACCCACATCCTTCCATTCCGCACTTCAAAACCTCCTTTTCCTCGCCAATAGCCTTCCCTTCCTCACACACAGGCCACCTTTCCTCACCTACAGTTTTCCCTTCCTCACCCACAGCCTTCCTTTCTCCACAGTCTGCCCTTCCCCACCCACAGCCCTCCCTTCCCCGCAATCAGCCCTTTCCCACCCACAGCCTTCCCTTCCTAATACGCAGCCTTTCCTTCCTTACCTACGGCATCCGCATTTTTTTTTTCCTCCCAACAACCTTTCCCTTTTGTGATATGGAAACGATATAGAGCCACAGTATTTATTTATTCGGTTATGCAACTATATGAAGTAAGCTGCAAAAAGACGAAAAACTAAGCCAAGTCAAGGGAGACGAACTATGCCAGCGAACCGTCCTTCTGTCCCTCCCAGCAACCCTTCCTTATCATCAGGATCATTTAGTGGCTATCTTTTCCCCTGCCCCTCTTCACCCAAGGCGGTAGCCTGCGATGTGTCAGAGTGAATCCCTTGTTTTACACATATACTGCCCAGTCATTCAGACGCAGTGTGTCCAGGCATGAAAGGAACTGATCTTGAATTTGGCTCTCCATTTTACTGTTTTCGTTTTTTTTTTTCTTGGAAGGAACAGTTTGTGGGCTCTTGGCCTTTGGTTCCTCCTTCCTTACATAAAACAAAAAAATAAATAAAGTCACTCCCCTCCAGACTGCATGGGGACCAGATAATTTTCATACTTTCACCACGATCACGATAATTTTTCCCTTACTGCCACCAGGTAATTTTACTCAGCTTTGGAGGGAATTTTCATTTTGGAGGAGTGAGACAGAGCCTTCATTAAGCCTTTCTCCATTACAGTGCTCTCTAAAACTGAATGGAGTCGTAAGGTAGTGGGATTGATGCGAGAAAAATAACTCCCTCAAACTTCAGAAAGTAAGTCAGTGAATCCGGTGGCGTATATTTTATCATATCCATCCAATCTCTAGATGATGTGATTAAACTTATGAGGTACGATGTCCACCTAATATTAAAGAAGCTACTGAAAGGATATTATCTGATCCCTAAAATTTGAAACCAGTCTACCTAATCTGAACAGACTCATTTGGATATGGCGCGGATAAAATAAATAGACGACGTCCTCAGGCTGAAGAAAGTGAGCAAAGTACAACACATCTGCTGTGATGAAGCATACAGTAGCCGGCCACAGTAGTCATTACCCCGGTTATTACAGTATGGCGGGATCGGTAATTTTCTTAATGTGTAATTAATTCTGCGAAACCCCAGAAGCAACAGACTTTAATTAGGTTAACAAGATCTCTGACATGCATACAACGTTATTAGACGTAATTATCATCAGCGGTAAGGTACTTTTTCGTATGCACCAAATTCTCCAAGTGGATGTTATTATTTCAATTTATCCCAGGTTAGCATATCTTCTACACAGAGTATAATCATTCCATTTTGGCTCTACTTTCAGTCTGGCCTGATCCGCTGGGACTGGTTTTTAATAACTGTAGAATTCTCCAGGATAATGTTGAATACGTTTCTAGCAGATTACAGTGTAGCCTTAACAGATACGATTACCTGCTGCTGGTATATATATTACACACACACACACACACACACACACACACACACAAATATATATATATATATATATATATATATATATATATATATATATAGATAGATATATATATATATATATTTATATATATATATATATCCCATTGGATCTCAGGGGTGCTGGGCGAGGCATTGCACTGGTATGGGACTAAGCGTACAGCCCTCCGCCTGTCGGCTCACAGTCGCGAAGCTCGTAGGTCCCTACCCGGGGGATCCCTACTTTATAAAGACTTGAAAAATCCCAGTTCTGTCCAACACTCGGGACACTGGGCTCCAATGGATTAAAGGGACTGATGGGTTTGCCAGTCATTAACCCATTGGATCCCAGGGGTGCTGGGCGAGGTATTGCACTGGGAGGGGACTAAGTGTACCGCCCTTCGCCTGTCGGCTCACAGTCGCGAAGCTCGTAGATCCCTACCCAGGGGTTCCCTACTTTATAAAGACTTGAAAAATCCCACTTCTGTCCAACACTCGGGACACTGGACTCCAATGGGTTAAATATATATATATATATATATATATATATATATATATATATATATATATATATATATGTGTGTGTGTGTGTGTGTGTGTGTGTGTGTGTGTGTGTGTGTGTGTGTGTGTGTGTGTACGTAGATACATGGATAGATAGATATTAGTATTGAGGAGTAAATTCCAAGCCCTTTCACCGCCGTTTGAAGTAACGCAAGAAATGTGCATAGTAAAGGCCGAGCTTGATCGTTGAGTGATGGTGAGGGCAGCACAGAGGCGCGCGGCCTTATACACCTCCTATACACTTCCGTCTTAGCGAGCGAATCTTCTATATTCAGCCTCATTTTTTTTAACGCTTTCTGTAAATCTATCTATATACCTAGCATGCTTCCCCCAGGGAAAGTGAGGTAGCCGAGATAGGACGACACACTCCCCATTTACTCATCCATTCAAACACATTCATCCGCATCTTAGCCCCAAAGGGGAGAACAGACAGATCCTCACCGCACCACACCGCACAAGGTTCAACTGCGCAATGCAATCAGTGACATCCGCAGCAGGGCCCGACATCAGAACTGGTTAACCCCTGCCACATCATAACAGATCCATCCCCTTACCCGCACCTGACCTGACGAACTGATCAGACCAAATGCGGGAGAATATCCCCTCAGGGCTGCGTCATCACTTATTCATTCACAATTTCTCTCCATTCATTTCTGTCACGCACAGCCACTCTTCCATGCTCAACAGACATCCCTCTCGCATCCAGCGCTCTCTTCACACTGTCCATCCATCCTATTCGTGGTCTTCCTCAGCATTACACTTCTCACATCAGATCTAGTTATCTTTTTCACCAATCGCTCATTATCCATTCTCCTCATATGCCCAAACCATCGCAACACCTTCTGCTCAACTCTACCAGCCATCTCCCGAACAACTCCAGTTCTCCTTCGCACTTCATCATTTCGCACTCGATCCATACGCGTCACTCCACACATACTTCTGACATTCGCGACATACAAGAGACTACTAGCGTGTCATGATTATAACATAGAAAACAGAACGTCATCCCAGTAAGAAGGATATGTAATATTGATCCCTGGGCTGTGAATTATACTGATGGAAGGCTAAAAGGTGAATATTTCTGGGAGATGTAAGTGTCTGGAAGGTAGTGTGTGTGTGTGTGTGTGTGTGTGTGTGTGTGTGTGTGTGTGTGTGTGTGTGTGTGTGTAGAAAATGGGGTGTGCGTAAAAGATGGTTTGTGGGTAGAAGACGGGGTGTGTGTAGAAGACAGAGTGACAGTAGCTGAGGTGTTCGTAGAGGATGGGGTGTGCACAGAAGACATGGCGTGTATACAAGTAGGGATGTGGGTAGGAGGCGGTGTGTTCACTGATGGGGTGTGTGTAACATATGGTGTGAGTGTGTGTGTGTGTGTGTGTGTGTGTGTGTGTGTGTGTGTGTGTGTGTGTGTGTGTGTGTGTGTGTAAAAGACAGGGTGTGCATAGAAGATTGAGTTTCAAAAGGCTGTGTTGTGTAAACGGGAATATACTGGCTTGGATTTGTTAGAGGCAGAGTTTCAAGAGGGATGTGGATTGGGGTCCGGAGAAAATGAGTTTATATATATATATATATATATATATATATATATATATATATATATATATATATATATATATATATGGGTATATCTCACTAAACTACTGTTTGCTTCTAGTCCAGTTTTTAAAGACATTTCTTTCTACAAGTTCAGTGAGGAATGTGAACAGATATGGTAGAAGAATATGACAATGAGGGAAGGCTGAGTGTCGGGAGCAACTGTCATTACTGAGCAGAGGGTGAAAGGCATGAAATCTTTGTCTTTTTCAGCTCTTAAGAGACAATAATCTGTCATCCACTCCTAACCTGCTTGTTTGGTCTTGAATCTCTCATTTGTTAGCTAGTGTATCTTATATTTTTTTTAAATTTTCATTTGAATTGTTAGAAAAGTACTGGCAATTTTTCTCTTGTCTTATTCAGAATTTATAAACTGTGGTTGAGATAGTGTTACTTTGCTGTTTTTACACAGCCAAGTTTATTTTCTTCATTCATTATGCACAAACCGCAGCACAAACATTTAATTTAGAAAATTCGAAAAATGGCCTATGAAGAGTTTGAACGATGTTTTAAAACGCAACACAGTTCCTGTACTGCTGGCGTCGGACACGTAGTGGAAGCGGTTTGGTATAGTTTGCCCTACCCATCTTCTCTTATGATCACGTCCGTCGAGCAGCCACTAAAAGTTTTTACCTGATTCCGTGAAATAGACGATCTCCCTTATCTTTCCATAGTATTAAGGGTTATAAATTATAACCGAAAATAAACTGTTGTATAACTGATTCATTTGTAGTATCAATTTAATTCCACTTATGGGACAGTAATATATATATATATATATATATATATATATATATATATATATATATATATATATATATATATATTGCCGACTTAATGGTTGCTAGGAAAGTGCAGGCGAATAAGGACTATCAACACCAGGGCTTGTAGGGACATCTTTAATGGTGACGTTTCGTGACGTTTCGCAACATTTCATTGTATCGTCAGACCTAAGAACAGTATTGCATTTTAGCTATGGTATAAACATTTGAGTTTTTGATCAAGCTTTGTGTCGAAAATAATAACAATAAATATTTTTAGTCATCATTTTCGACGCAAAATTTGATCATAGACACAAATTTTTTACCATAGCTAAATTATATTATTATTTTGAGGTCTGATGATGCAATGAGATATTGCTAAACGTCACCATTAAAGACGTTCCTACAAGCCCTGGTGTTGATATTCCTCACACACACACACACACACACACACACACACACACACACATATATATATATATATATATATATATATATATATATATATATATATATATATATATATATATATATATATATATATAGTTCTACAGAGAATTTGTGTAACCAGTGATTTCATGAAATCCCTAGGTTATTTGTGAAATGAGTTTTAATTAGGATGGATTAATTAAAGGATAAGTTAACTTTGGCTTCGGTAAGGTCAGGACGGAATAATCTAGGTTAAGTTTAAGTTAGGTTAGGTGAGGTTAATTTATTTGAAAGCTTATCATATCTTTGCATTCATATAAATTATCATAACCTAACCAATTAGGTTAGGTTAGTAACCTAACCTAACTTAACCTAACCTTAACTTAACTTGGATTGTCCCAGCCTAACCTAACGGCAACATAACTTGACCTTAATTCACCCATCCTAATTTAAACTCATTTCACGAATTCGCTAGGGATTTCATGAAAGGACTGGTTACACAAATTCCCTGTAAAATATATATATATATATATATATATATATATATATAGAGAGAGAGAGAGAGAGAGAGAGAGAGAGAGAGAGAGAGAGAGAGATATAGATAGATAGATAGATATATAGATAGATAGATATATATATATATATATATATATATATATATATATATATATATATACATATATATATATATATATGGCTAATGCCTATCTTGAAGTAAAGATTTATGAGATATGATCGATAGAGGGAGAGCTGTTGATAGTTCTCCCATTTCCATATGTTCGCCTTCCTTGTTCCTCAGTAAATATGATGATGCTGATGATCGTCTTAGTTTTAATCATTATGCTTGTGTTCTCATCGTTAGCTTTTATATTTTGCAGTGCATAGCCTCTGCTTAGGCGACAGAGTTATTTAGCGGTACTTTTATGTACTTATACAATTTACGTCGTACTTAAAAACTGTCAGAAAATTCGGATCCCGTACACATCTACACGACCAATGCAGTTGCTTTATTATCACGCGGTGTGTGTGTGTGTGTGTGTGTGTGTGTGTGTGTGTGTAACCTTGGTCCAAGGAAACAGAAAGCAGAAAATTAGTACACAGTCATACTTCAGTCCTGAAAATAACTTTTTATACGATTAGTATCTATTTAAGAATTCATCTTGGCTGCTCATTGACCCACACAATAAGGAAGCATATCTGACAACAGAAAATCCATTTTACCACTACCAGAAGCGATAACTACATTATGGTCATTCATTATCATAACATGTCAAAGCTTTTGCCTCAAGAATTTAGCTTATGGAGGCTTATCTGACATGAAATGTCGTTTATCTTAACCAAGGTCTCTTTTCAGGTACAGTATCATATTAGAAAAGCACACACACACACACACACACACACACACACACTCACAAGAAGAATAATTTTAAAAACTCGTAAAAGTGTGCATATAATACGAGCACTTGAATTCTCTTCATAGATTAAATACCCCTGAAAAACATTTACAGTATCCAGCATAATGTCGTTACTGGCCAAGCATCATATAGAGCGGTCGCTACTATTTATAAGGCAGCGTCACACTGGGCCAAATATAGCTACCATGCGAGAAGCTTTTGTGAGCAGAAACGGCTAGTAAAGTCGAGTTGTCGTCACATGCCTGTGTTTTTGCGAGCAGTGTCGTCTGCCTTGGCTCTTCGCGGTCAGTTGTAAACAAACCACCATGGCCTCGTGTGAATCTGCTTTGGCCACATCAACTCCAGAGCTACATGGCAGTCTACTAGAGTTTTCCTCGCTGCAGGATCCATATCGAATACTATGATCTGCTTTCCACTTTTTTGGAAACAAAGCAGACAGCCTTCGCGGCTGGTCACCAGAATGTCCGAATAATGATTTCATGGCACAAGGAAAAAAAAAAAAAGTGAATAAAACCACAACAATTAAAATGTATTCACTTAACAATTTTAGTTACAGTTTTCTTCTCTGACAATGGAATATTTCTCGGCAGTTACAAAATTAATATTAGGCTCATTTGCGTTTTAATCGCACCAAAAAACTGTGAGCAAAATTTGTCATCCATCTCGCCTTGCAGGCGAACTCACTCACCGTGGGTCATTTTGGCTAACGGCTCACAAAAGCTGCCTTCATGTTAGCCACTTCTGGCCCAGTGTAATGCTGCCTTCAGCAGTAGCTGTCACGATCAACACGCCAGCAGATGGCAATAAGAACACAATTGTTCACAGTTCGCTCCAGCATATGAAGGATTAGTTTTGTTCTTTCTGCTTATCCTAGGACTCACTACCCATTTTTTTTTTTTTTTTAAGTATATCATGAAGAAGAAAGCAGGTCATCAGTTTCCGAGTGTCATTTAAGGAGACTGCAGGATGAGAATAACCCATGTCTTAGCCATGTATCTATTTGTGAATGCACTTTGTAACGCAGAGAGACCATCTGTTCCATGCGTAATCATAAGGTATTCAAGGCTTACATACGCTTTCATCCTTTTGACTCATAGAATACGGCCTTCAGAGTCTAATCAGGCCTACTTAAACCACTTCTTATCTCTAGGGCAGTTTATGGTATTCCCCGAGACCTCTTCCTCAGTGATATATTTTGCTCTTGCGTGTCGCTAATGTAAAATGTTAAGAGATATGAATTACATGCAAGAGATTATTGAACCCTTCACTCCAATTACGTCTTTTGTATTTTATTCTTGGTTAGCTTAGGGGAGAGGTCTTTTGTTAGGAAGTAGGTTCTTGAGATTATATCTAATCCATACAACTCAAAAAGTCTAACCTGAGTTGAATCAAATCGTCAGATGGTAGAAAGAGTAAACCAAGAACTGCGCCCTAGGAATCAAGTGGTTAACATATAATATGGTAAATGAATCGCAACGGAAGAGGTGCTACGATGTCTGCTATACCATCCAGAACACGGCTTACTGGACACACACAAATCAGTAATAAATGCCACTGAATGTATCCAAGCCTTTCTATTCAATGGGATCGCTAAGAAGGCGACGAGGACACGGCCATCGGTGTGGATGTGGCTGAGACGGACGTGAGGGTGAACGTACAAAAATGTTATTCGACGTTCGTAGCTATATCAGTGATCTCGGGATGGGAAGAAGCAAAAACTGTTGTGCCCAGAAAGTTTTAGTTTGGACAGAAAAATAATTAGTCTAATGGATCTGGTCACCGGGTAAAAGGAGCAGGAGGCGAATATTAGGCTAACATCACTTAGCACTTACAGTCTTCCGTCCACTGTGTGAAAGTTGAATGGACACTAATAATAATAAAATAAAGCTATATTTATCAAAGAAACGGTGGAACTACATCTGTGCATTAAATATGTTACAATAAAGATCTCTACGTTAGAGTAAGGGATGGTTTTACACATACATGCAGATTTAGCTACTATAACGAATTTGTTGTCACTTTTTCTTTTCCATATCAGAAGTCACATTACGAAAATTTCGTTTAATATTCATTTACTTAAAAGCTGACACAACTATTTCGACATACTTGAAACACCAACTTCCTGAGCTTTTCCCTATGTAATGTGTGCTAATTTTCGTACTTTCGAAAACGCATATGGCAGGGTGGATAGACAAGGAATGTGGAAAGTATTAAGAATATATGGGGTAAATGGGAAGATGTAGAATGCCGTAAAGAGCATGTATGAGAGTGGTAAGGCTGCAGTGCGTGTGGATAGTGAACTGAGTGAATTTTCTGTTTGAATGTTGGACTGAAACAGGGATGTGTCATGTCTATGGTTGTTCAGTCTGTATATGGATGGGGTTATAAACGAGATGCAAAGTAGGGCAGTGGATGTTGGAGCTGCTCTAATGAGAGAGTGCGGCATTTGGAAACTTCCTGTGCTATTGTTTGCAGATGATACTGATCTGTTAAGTGAATACGAAGGGGAACTGCACGGCTTGATGAATGAGTCTGGTATGGTGTGTAAGAAACGGAATCTAAAGGTGGATGTGGGGAAGAGCAAAGTTATGGTCTTCGGGAGAAATGAAGTCATTGAATGTGCAGTGAGGTTGGATGATGAGGAAGTGGAAAATGTGAGTGCATTTAAAAACTTGGGTAATGTGATGAGTAAGGAGAGAAGTTTGGAGGATGAAGTGCTTGAAAGGACACAACAAGGAAGAAAGTTTGCTGGTTCTTTGAAAGCAGTGATAAGAAATAGGGAAGTGAGCATGGAAGTAAAAAGAAGTAGTTGAACAATAGTACTGTGATACCAACTCTAACATATGAAGGTGAAGCTTGGACCTTCTTGGAAGGACACAATTCAAGAGTGAGAGCAGTGGAAATGAGTTATTTGAAAGAAGCATGTGGAGTTACATGGAGAGACAGACTGACAAAGGAGGAAGTCAAGGAGCGTTGTTGTGTGGATGTGGATGTGATAGAAAGCGTTAGAAGAAATACACTGCGATGGTTTGACCACATGGAGAGGATGGAGAGCGAGAGACTAACGAAGAGAGCGTATGTAAGTAAGAGGGAGGGGGAGGGGCAGGCCGAGGATGAGATTGAGGGATGGAGTGGAGAGGTATAGCCTATGAGAGAGAGAGAGGTGTGAGCTGGGAGAAGGGCAGTGAAATGGCAGGGGACAGGGCGACATGGAGTAGATTTGTTTGTGGCCACCCCTTAGGAGATTAATGCGTTTGGCAATAGATAGATGGATAGATGAAAACGCATGATTCCTTTCAGATTTATGATCATCCCCTTTTCGTGACTTTGGTGAAACTACTGCTACTGAACCAAACATATCGAAGGCCTCCGCCAGAGTCTGGCACAGATCTCTAACTTTTTAACGGCTTGATTAAGGATTTTGTAATTCTATTGTGCATTTATCTCAGGTTTCCTTTCTGGTCGTTTTATAGTTGTTGCTGTTGTAAACGAGCACTGCTCTTCTAAAACTATCATTATTGGTGTTCCTTAGGGTTTTGTCTTTTTATCAACTCACTCTCTCCTGTTCCTCAACAACCTAAGCCGTACACCAGGTAAAAACGTCACAATGACCACTGGTCTTTGCCCAAGTCGGTAAAATTGCTTTCACGGGAATGCCATACATTACTAGCTAATGACATTTCCTTTCTTATGCTTATTAGGTAATGTTTTTTTTTTTTTATGCATACGCAGACGTTGTAACGCTAATGTTAAAGGATGACAATAGCCTTACGTATCGCCTACAGACTTTCTTTGGCAAATGGCCTGGCCATGACGGTGTTATCCAATACTAGCCCTTATACAAGCAAAACAACGATTTTCTGTAACCCACGAGCAGAGTTAATCACAGGTATGGAAGCTTCACTGTAATGTAGCAACTTAGCAGAGGAGAGGAATGTTGTATATTCAGTCAGAACTTCTTTGTACAACAGTAATAGATGAACAATGCAATATCATTCAGTAAAAATGTAATTATGTATTAAGTGATCCCAATTTCTTTTCCCAGTTTCTTTAGCATCCTCTATCCTACATAATAATAGACTGCAACTTAATTCCAACTTAGATACTGTATTCTGGGTGGAAATTCGCAAGTATATCGCATACCAGGCCAATCCATTTATTTTTGTTTTGGCATTACGTAATGCAGTTTAAAAAAAAGATAACTGTACATGATCTGACTGCAATATGTCGACTGAAACAAAACTGCATTACCATCATAAAATGTTTAATTCTGCCATACAGGCGCTTATACTAATTTTCCAGAGATATCACGGCTTGCATCTTAGGAATGGTACAGGAATTCAATGGATTCATCGCACCTGTTGCTTTGTCGATAAAAGATTCATCTAGCGCTATGTAATCATACGCTGATGATTTCACCACTCACTTTACCACATACGAGTACTTTCCACAACGTGGAACAAAAGGGTCACTACAACTGTCCAAGAATGGGGCTTTGATACATCTGGCGTGTGATTTGTTAATTCTGGCTGGGCATCAAAAGAAACGTTGCTTTTAATAACGTCTACGCAATCCCTCCGTATTTCAATTACCACAGTTTTCTACATGATAATTCTATTCAGCAACACACAATTCATCACCTCTTACTAATCGTGGAATTTTTTCCTTAGAGATTTATCATGGAGACCTTGCATTACCTCTCTTGCAAAAGTAGTTTTCCACAGATTAGATGTGCTGAACCTGCTTTTCACTTTGCCTTACTTAGTTAATGGATAAGCAGAGTAGACCTGTTCTCCGCTGTGTGGCGAACAGCCCTCATGTATGAGGGAATTCACCATATACATTTTTCTCAAGGTGGAGTCAAAGAATTTTTGTCCATTATTCCATCCTTTTATTACGTCTTTTCAGTCTCTCTCGTCGCCGGAGTGTGGCATCACTCTTTTCTGCGCTACTGCACCGAGCACTCATACTTTCTACCACGCCCTTCATATACGAGTAGGCCTACATAATTTGCCACCATTGGAACAGCCTTCCTCATTCTATCTATCTATAGATCTTTCCCACGTGACGTCACGGGTCACGTGACTTTTGTTTACGACGCCATACTGGACGGCAAATTGTCGGACGTCTAGAGAGAGAGAATTGCAGATTCCACAATGGTATTCCAGTGTTGTGCCTTCGGCTGTACAACATGGCAAATAAGTGGAAGTGGGGTAAACTTCTGCCGGTTTCCAGCCAATGAGGAAAGGCAACAGAAGCGGATAGCTGCCGTGAAGAGGAAGAATTGGCAGCCGATGGCCTACACCCGACTCTGTTGCAGGCATTTCATATCAGGTGAGCTACCCCCCACCCCCTCCAACCCCACCCCCATCCCCTCACCGCCACCCACCCACCTTACACTCACCCCCACCCCACCTACACACCTCCAGCACCCTCCCACTGCCACCCCAAATCCCCCACCTCCACCCTTACCCCACCACCTCTCACTCCCACCCCCGAACAACCCCTACCCCCCACTTTCGAACTCCCCACTACCCACAACCCACGCCCCCAACTCCCCTCCACAAGCCCCCCAGCCCCCAACAATACCCCCACCACCACCCAACCCCCTTGCCCTCTACCTCCTACCCGTCTCACCCCTTACCACCCATCCCCAACCTTCCCCCACACCCTCACCCCCCACACCCCCACCCCAAACCACCCCTAAACCCACTCCCACTGCCCCACCGCCATTCAACCCCCACCCTCCCTTCACCTCCATCCCCCACTCCCCCACCGCCATTTAAACCCCCACCCTCCCTCCACCTCCATCTCCCACTCCCCCACCGCCATTCAAACCCCCACCCTCCCTCCACCTCCATCCCCCACTCCCACGCCCCCACCCTCCACTCATTCATCAACTACTCGATTCCCAGTCAGTGTATACAATCCCTCACCCCTTGGCTCTGTCATAAAAGTCTTTGTAGTAACTTGTAGAGAAGTTTTGTTGTTTAGTTGTCACTCTCGATTTTCTTGTAGTAGGAATTAAAGATGAATACAGTGAGTTGATCTTAATTTATTATCTTCAGAGAAATCTAAGTTGAGCAGGGTATGTCTTACAGAGACAAAATAATAAGTAAGTCTAGTTGAGCCCCTGATTAACAAGACGATTTACATGTACAGTAATGTAGGCTATGTAAGTTCCAGCTAGATATATTACACATATTTACCTTGAGGGATGTCCCGGTGAACTTTCACAGGGTGTTCACCAAATAGTGATAGAGATCGCCATATCTGAGATCTGGTATCTGTCTCCCGTGCTTGAAACGGGTGAATTTTCCCTAGGTATGGTGTAAGCGTCCAGCCTCAAGCCCTTTATCATGTTCTTGTATTGTACAGATCTTGGTGGCGTTGATCCAGATTTTTGCATATATCAGACAGTTCAATCTGACAGTCCTGTCAGGACAGCCATTAATGGGAGGAGTTTGCCGTCCAATATAGTATCATAAACAAAACCACGTGATTTCTGTGACGTCACTGGAAAAGGTCTAGTTTTTTTTTTTTTTTTTTATGCTAGGAAGAAGGAACCAAAGGCCATGAGCCCGCAGTAACAGTTCCCTCCAAGAGAAAAACAAAATACAATAGAGAGCCAAATTCAAGATCCGATCATTTTTAGATGCCTGGACACACTACGTTTGAAAGACTGGAGATCATAGGCAGCAGGAAATACAGACAGAGGGAGACAGTTCCAGAGCTGACCTGTTGCATAAATGAAAGACTGGGAGTAACGGTTAACTCTTGCATTAGAGAGTTGGACAGAAAAGGGATGAGAGTTTGCTGCCAGACGGGTGCTACGCGCCCGTCGTAGAGGTGGAGGAATGCAAGCAGACAGTTCAGAGGAGCAGTGGCCATTAAAGTACCGATAGAAAAGAGATAAAGATGCAACAGTGCGGCGAAGAGACAGAGGTTGAAGGGAGTCAGTAAGAGGAGGAGAGTTAATGAGACGAAAAGCCTTTGACTCCACCCTATTGAGAAGAGCTGTATGTGGGGAGCCTCCCCACACATGAGAGTATGCATGCAATCTGAGAAATTGTAAGTACTATTTATACATGTGACTTGACAGGAACGGATCTTGACTTTGTTTTTCTGTTCCTCAGTTTTCTGTAGGAGGGGCAATTTGAAGAGGTTCCATCTGCTTGGAGAAAAAAAAAATTGTATATTATTTTCTTTAATCTTACAAGTATATCTATCAGTAATATTACTAAGATGAATGAGATGAAGTTTCGTCATGCCTTTCTTCGTCCATCTGAGGAGCGTTTTGACCTTAAAAGAAAACAAACACGATGTAGCCATTCAAGACGATAATGATTACAGTGTAAGTCTAGTCAACCTGACAGTTTTTCTGCTGGCGAAATGACATTCTTGCTGGATTGGTGTAAAAACTAACATAGCTACTCCACTACCAAACTCTGGATCGCAGTTCTGTAAAAGGCATCTTGCATAAGAATCTAGATGACAATTCTGTCATATTCAAGCCACCCCAGGCTATTTTTCCCCGTCACCTTAGACATAATCTCTCGTCGTGAAGGGGTCTTGGCTGTTCCTCTCGTCGTGTGTGGTGTAGCGAGTCAGGTCTTCAGGAGGGAATCGAGCGGAACAGAACTAAAGAGAATCCAATCAGAGGGGTGGAAATGAGAGTACAGGCCTTCGGATCACATATTATCCTCAGGGGTGACTGCTAATGGTGAATAATAACACTCATTATCCACTTCGACGATGTATTTTCTTGCCACTTTTGGATGATTTTGGTTAGCTATAGAGAACTTTTCGATAATTGTGTGTTTTTTATGCCTTCACTATCACCATTACTTGTAGAGGTCTATCTTAACGTAAAAAGAGGTCTTGTTTGCTAGCCTAAGATAAATTCCTTCAATCCGGCAAGTTTTTTCATTACAGCCGTGCTACCTAATTACAATTTTGTTAAACTCTGGAAACCAAATTTGTAGTACCGACGTCAAAACAAAGACTTGATTAACCCTTTCACAGACTGATGTCTCCCTGTATATTGAATAAGATCCTGTAAATGCAGCAAGAATATGACAGTAAATACGTCATCGGAGTGAATGCGTGCAAAGGACTTGCCAGGATTAAGAGAGGGAACCACTTCAGACAGACGGGGAAGGGGGGTGGGGTCCAGTAAGTATTAAAATAGAGGGTATTCAGAGCTATTCACGTTTTTGCCTAAAGGCTGCAGTCATGCACTGAAAAAAAAAATGTAATACCATGCAAACTATATATGCACTGTCAGAACTTATTTTACAACAGTACTCTAAAAAGGTTCATTACAGGGTCAGATTCATTCGAAGATGTAGGATGAGGACTTATAAACATCTATTTCTGTTTCTCACTCATCAAGTCTGTATATATACTTCTTGGTGCAAAAAATGCCAGAATGAGAAGAGGACTAATCTGGATTCCTTTAGTCCCACTTTGGATGTGTCACTACTCAGATCATTTAATTCCCTTAGCTCTCTCTCTCCCTCTCTCTCAATTCCTGGCCACATTCAGACGATTATATTTATCTTAGGAGAGAGCTTTCAAACTAGAGGGGTTAGACAGAAAATTCGCCAGTCCCTTCAGTACAGCAAGACTTTCCTTAACTGAGTACAATCGTCAGGCGGTTACAAGAATGAAGTACAAACGAAGGCCTCGGACTGAACGGGTTAGATCTTCAATATAACTAAGTCTTTTTTTGTTATTTTTTTTCAGCTTGGGGTTTTCATTTTTATTTAGCCATTTACCTTCAGGACTGGTTGCTGATAACCACTAATTATCCCAATAACCCGTTCAGTAAGGTGGAGTCACTTTTATCATATCCATGCTCTCATAGGCCCCTCCTGGTTAATAAAGCCTATATTAACCTATTCTTTACGTGATAACTTTTTTTTTCATTTGATTCTTGTTCTGTTGTCATGATTTTTTTTTTCCCTCAGATGAGGAAGGAATTTGGGGCTAGAGGGTTTGATATAGCTTTCCCTCACCCTTTCACATCGAAGTATTCTCGGCCGAATAAAACAGTTTAGTAGCAGCAAGAATAAATACGAAATAGCATACCCCACTTTTCAGCGCGCGGAGTCATTATGATTTTATCTCTGCTGTGTTAGATGATATTAAGATTAGGGTGAACTTTAGAAACTAGAGCAAACAGGTATAGTTTTCATGCACGTTCTCTAGTTGCCTGTTCTGAGCTGTACAATATGCTTTGGAAATAACAAGAAAATAAATGAGAAGAGGACTTAATTTATCTAACATGTTGACCCCTTTAGCACAAAAACTTCACTTTTATCTTGTTCCTGCTCCTTCCATACTATTTCATTCATCTTACGAGAGCCACTCACGGTTAAGGGGTTCATGAAAGATACATCACATCTACCTTGTCAGAAAAAGCGTCCCCTTAACTATGTAAAATCATCTGTCAATAAAACGAATAAAATGTTAATAATTAAGGGGTTAACCCAGACAAAACTCTACGACTGCCAGAATATCTCTGTTACGAAAAGCTTTTTATGTTTCACCAGGATTTCTTTCAGTTAACAAAAGCGTCCTGGGTTTGGCCGGAAAATTATCTAGGTTTACAAATGCGTCCTGTATTTGGCCATGATTTCTCTCGGATGACAAAACCATCATGTGTTTGTCCAGGATTTGTCTAGGTTATGAATAGTTTCCTTTATTCGGCGAAAATTTCTTTCACGTAACAAATGCTTCCTGTGCTTGGCCTGGTTATCCCTGATAACAGAAACGTCTTGCGTTTTGGTCAGAATAACTCTCAGTTAACAAAAACGTCCTGTTTTTAGGTGGACATATTGTTTTAACACCATCACCACGAGATGTTCCAGTCAGCGTGGAAAAGAAAAAAAATCATCTGGTAAGAATGAACACAATACTCAACCCTTGACCACGAGAGGTCTAAGCTGAATTAAAACATTGGGTCATAACAAGAATATATTATAAAGGTGTCATTAAACTGAGGGAGATTACTGGAGATTAGTTCTATTCCCTTCGCTAGGAGGGGTCCTTTCCAAGGCGAATATCAATTGGTAGGAGCAGAAAGAGAGAGAGAGAGAGAGAGAGAGACTGAGAAGGGTCATCGTACTGAAGGGCTTAAACACCATAGTCATTTTACCCCACTTTGGCCCAGAACTTTGTCTTCGTACAGCCCATTCCACATAGCTCAATGGTAGAATAAGACTTTATTATGACTCTACATCCTTTCCGTAGGATTTCGTGACTAGCACCACATTCTAATGTTATTCTACTGGTAGAACTAGTCATTCATGAAGAGAGGGCAATTATGGCGAAGTTAGAGTAAAAGAGATATAGCACCATGGCAACGAAATGTTTAAACTTTGATGCCTTTAGTCCGACGACATAATTTATATTCTATTGTTATCAAAAGGCGAATTTATTTAGCTTATGAGATATTTTTTCCCACTCAGAGACATTAGATATATATCCTTCATTAGTCCCATCTATGAGAAATATTTTTCATAACTGGAGGAAAATCATCTAAATGTAGCAAGAATTAATAACTAAAGAGGCAATATTTACAAGCAATTACATGACATTTCCCACAGTGTGAGTCTTCTGTGTATAAACTCATATTTTCTTGTATTTACAACAGCTCTAAAAAGAGTCACACAACACACTGAACTTGCCCCGTGACAAAACCCCGATCCAGGCCCACCACAACACGTATCTTCACTCGGATGATTGGTTTTTGTGTCTGGTGGTCCTGTGCTCGTCTTAATACACTTTTTGAGGCATTAAATAATATCAAAGACCTAACCAACAAATCTAATGAGGGATTGCTTGGGGTACTAGGTCCAGGTAAGTGCACAGTAAGCTTCAGGTCAGTCGGCTCAGGAATAGAGATGTGAGGCAGTAGCAACAATCTTGTTAAGACGTTACCTAAAACAAACAGAGAAATAACAAAACAATTTCCCTTTTTCCGAAATGTAATAAGAGGACAACCTAGTGGGGGGGCGAGGGGTTAGAAACTTCGTGATATTCCCGTGTTATTTTCAGGGACACAATAACACTGGCTAGAAATAACCTAATTTTAGAAGTCAGTGAGTCGTATTCTTGTAACCCATAACACAGCGTTTTATATTTCATAAATATTTGCCTCGATAATCTCTCGTATGCTTTTTATACTCCCTTCGATACGATGAAGTTTTTAAATGGCATTCGTGCTGCTATGAGACGATTTTTTTCGTTGCAGAAAAATTTTCGAATATAGTCCTCATTAACTATTTCCTTACTAAGAGGCGCTTTTAAGATGAATAAAATCTTCTGTTATTAGCAAGAAGGAGAGAGAAAAAACAAAAGTCACCTTGTTGAAGAGGCTAATATCGACCTAGACTTCATTACTAATATTCTAGAGGATATTAACCTTTCTGTGGTCGGGACAAACCTAGAATTCTGTTTCAGCCAACGAAGGATAGTTTTAAGTTCAGAGGGAATATGCAGGGTTAAGAGTGGTAATTCGGGTATCATTAAACCTTGCATGACCGGGACAACGCTAATATTATATCGAAGCTAAGGACATACGATTTTTTTTTTTTTTTCATGTGAGAGAGAGTTGCTATAAAATTAATCGTCCGCCGTTAGCTAGAGCACAATATTAGTTCTGTGTTCTAGCTAACGGTAGACGATTTTATTCAGGTGATAACGAACTAGTGGAGCCCGAAACTGTCAAGATATAAAATTTAAAGTAAATTGCCAAAGAAGAGATACTATCAAATTTCCTAAGACCCACCCACACTTCCATACTTCTTTCACGTTAACTTGGCCCACATCTCCGTCCTTTAACAGCTTAATTCACATAGGCCAGTGCCAGAAAAAGGCAATATTACGGACCTACTTCCATGTCCTAGCATTTCTTCGATATTAGTGCCATATTCTAGTGCTGATCTGTTTTTACAACTATGAATTGAGGGTGGAGAGATGGCAATTTCAGGCCAAGTTAGTGTTAAAAGAGTACAGAGAGTATGAGGAGAGGCCTAAGTGAGAGTCCTTCTCCAGATCTGGTAACACCTGTTAACAACACAATACTACTTCCTTTGGGTGCGGTTGGCCAAGGTGATCCCCGGTGAAACCCAATACGGAATCCTTTTACACTTTTCACTTTTGTTCGCAGCTCGCTATTTGGAATGGGAGAGATGATTAGAAACGCCCGATAAGGTCCTTAGAAGAAATAGTAAGAGCAAAAGAACCGCTGATTGGTGTTTCTCCATCTGTTCGAGGTCTGATGTAATTCTGTGCATTTTAAAAGTAGTTCACTTCTGCGACCTCTGCTATTCTCTCTCTCTCTTTTATTTCTTTTAGATGATCATTCTCCCGGGAAAAGTTGCAGTGTAATAATAGTAACAACTTTCCTATTACTTGCACTTGGTTTTGTATTTTGTAATTTCACACAGGTATGAAAAATTCTACATGAGAAAGTGCTGAAAAAATAAAGAGGTGAAAACAATTAACCAGTAAATCGTAAATCCCCGAAGCTTAATCCAGTCTTACAAATGTTAGTTATTCAATAGATCATCCACGGTAACTAAATTAACATACAACCCAGGACACACAAAAATTTAAGAACAGAACGGTCTGCTCCAAAAATAAAATACGTGGTCACGTACTATTGTTTAGCGTCAATTAAAACCTACAGTAATTGCAATGTAGCTTTTGCAAATAAGAATCTTGATTTAATGAATCTTGGCATCAGGTACCAAGATTACTCATCTCTAAAAACTGTAAGCAATTTTATAAAGGCACTATATCAGGTAGTCCCATATTGTTCCCTTTCAAGATATAAGGTACAGAGACTTAGCTGTCATACATTAGTCCTGAGCATTTAAGGGCAAGTAGGAGGTGTCTGCCTTTACTGGCATCACAAAAACGAGAATCCTCCAGCCGCTTCTTGGGTATTTGAACCATTGTTGCACATGGCCATTACTCCAAAGTTAATCACTATACCACCAAATGTCTGTTAGATGTGTACTTGTGGTTTATCTTTTCCCAAAACAAAGTACTAGTTGATTACAAAGTACTCTGCACAAGTAATCAATCAGCCTTCGTAGTCAAGCAAGGTTCAGTTATTTTGATATTACGAGATTTGTTATTTCAGGCTCAAAATATTATCTGCTACATGCAGATTAAGACAAAACTACAACTAAAACTGGTCTTATTCCACTCATAAAAATAGCTTATAATGGAAACAGTAGCTAGTAACTGATTCACAGTAAGACAAGTTTGAATGAAGAATGATGTGATGCCGCAGATATTTTCACCCGTAGAAACATCGTTAATTGCAAATCAGATTTAGTGATCAGATTCATTGGGATAAAATGAGTTTCCAGTAACCGAGAAAAAATGAAGGCGAAATACATTTTTTAAAATGATTTTACACCTCATTGCCCATTCGCTAGCGTAAGGGCCTGGGGCTTGGCTACTCAGTGCAAACACTTAAGGCAAGAATGACCCATTGCTTATCCCTGAGTGGCAATGTATGATAAGTAAACTTCAGCCATCTGAACGAAAAAAAAAAAAATCGATGAGCAACAATTGTGTGGAGTGACGTAACCCACTGATCCATCGAACAAGATTTTAGGATTAGAAGTGAAGAAATAAAAAGCTTCAAATGAATCCTGGGGAAGGAAACGGAAGATCAAACATGCAACATGGGTAATGCTATTTACTGTGAATATATCACGCTGCTAATAATGTTTCATACAGCTGCTTAGTAGGCGTAAATAAGAAGTGATCAACCCAGTATTAATATTTCATAAAACTGCTAAGTATGTGTAAGATAATTAGTGATCAACCCGGTATTAATATTTCATAAATCTGTTTATTACCTGTAAAATATGTTGTGATGAGCCTGGTATTAAGAGTCAATAAGGCTTTGACTGGCTTCTTAATTAATTTCTTATCCCCAATATGAGACTGGTTTTATAAATTTCACACAGTACCCAAAATATAATTATTAGTTAAATTTGGTAAGATAAAGGTCTATGTCACACCAAGCACCTCATCGTCGGCACGGCAGTCTCATTATCTCATTTCTCGTTTATCTTATGGCCAAATTAGTGAAAAAGATGCTTGTCTAATTAGGTTAGGTATAGAGCTGACACACTGTGGCCATTATCGTGTGGAGGCGTGACTAAAGGTGGTGGAGGCGGCCCTAATCAATCCTGTTGTGGTGCCTCCCCTTCACCTCACTCCTGCCAGTCATGCCACTACACCGCCTCGCCACCACTTTGCCTCCCTCGCCACCTTGGGCTGTCGCTGACCTACAGTAGACCGGGGGAGCTGGATCCACGCGTCATTCATTGTCTGCCCTAGTCAGCTCAAGGATTCCCTGGTCCCCATTAGCTTACCTCCCATCTATCCCTATCCCCCTTCGGCACCTGCAAATCTCCTTCCTGGATCCAAGGAGTCTGACTCCCTCTCCTTCCCTCCCTGCTGCAGGACCCTAGATTTTTTTAATTAAGAAAAAAAAAAAAATGCTGGAGGCCAGTAAATAGAGATAAAACATGCCTTAGAAATCTGCCCCTAAACCCCACGAGTCTACCTCTGCGACCCATGAATCTATTTCTGGATTCTGTCAGTCTACTTGTAGACCCCATGAACCAGCCACTGGACCCCAGGAGTCTACTCATAAACCCCATAAGCCTACCCCTGCTCCTCATGAATTTTACCTCTGAACCCCACGAATCTTCTGGACCTCAGAAATCTACCCTTGAACCTCATAAGCCTACCTCTGAACTCCATGAATTTACCTATGAGCCCTATGTTGAGTCGACTTATGGTCTTTTAGAGTCTATTTCTGCAACACCACGGGTCTGCCTCATGCCGTGTCCATTCCTAGATCCCACTATTCTTACCCTGAACCTCACGAATCTTCCCTTGAACCCTGTCAGTCTACCTTTGCATCTCAAGTCTGTTACCGCATCCCGCGAGCTTTTTTTTTTTTTTCTTTGCTTGGAGATTATACATTATTCACCTTGACAAAGCAAAAATTACCACCACTCCATACGGAATATTGAACAGCAACAAAACATGATACAGATAGTGCGAGTATGTAGAGCCGTCTGTTGTCTAATTCTGCCACTGAGTTTTCGGGGAACAGATTGCAAAAAAGCCGAAAAGCTCTTTTAAGTGAATGAACTGTAGTACCTATAAGAGTGTCACATGGATTTGGTGTTTTTCTCAGTACTGATATTTGCCTCTGCTTTCGATAGTCATGTAGATTGTGTGGTAAAAAATGTGTGTGTGTGTGTGTGTGTGTGTGTGTGTGTGTGTAGTGATTTCTATTGATTCTCAACACTCACAGGCTCCTTTGACTAACTCTTGGCTGAATAAAATCGTCTGGCATAAGCCTCAATAGGATACTAGAGCTACCCTGATCATGAAAGTTACATTAAAGACAAAATTAGGTAAAGAATGTCACTAATGTGGATCAGTAAGGACTATAACATGAGTGAAGGATAACCATCTGCAAAGAAACAGACTGACAAGGGGTCCTGTCACTCCCGCAGAAGTTGTGACAGGGTGGCACTCACTCCGTAGAGGTTGATCAGCATGAAAGGTCGCCTCCCTGCTGCTATGCCTGTAATTGGACCATACTAACGACACATCATAATTCACTTTCAGAAACTGGATTCTTTGTTTAGGTTGTGCTCTGAATTTCCAATGGCCTTCTAATGTAATCGCTCTTTTCACTTCCTATTACCTAAACAATGTGACACGCTAGAACCGTTAATGCATGTGAATTTGTTACCTCTGCCCTTCTAATGAGAATATAGTGTACCATTAAGTACACTGATTGTAAACGGGACTTGAACTCACTGAGCAAAAAAAAAAAAAAAAAAAGCTATGGTTCAAGCTACATTTCTAGGGATCAGTCACACTTGATCATGGTATAAACGGGGAATAGTGATTTACTTAGCTTTTTCAGTGATACGGAACTTGCTAAGTATTTCAATCCAGCTAAGCTCTATGCAGAAGCTATATTTTAATCTTTGCTGTGCCAGGGTTAACAAGCAATTTCCTCTCTTTTCATTTATAAAAATTTTACTCGGGCTAACTATAGACTACTGTATTCTGTTGAGGGAAGCCTTCAACAGCCAAAGAGCCATTTGATGTTACATAGACTAGAACATAATATTTGGGTAAATGTATTAGCCTTTCATAAGTCTGTATTACACCGAGCACACACATGTAAAAAAAATCATATGTAAATCGAATATTCCTTATTAACGGTTTGAACGAAAGGCAATCAGACTGAACACATAATTTGCATTAATCTCGTTTTGCGCGGCAGCATCGAGGACATTAAACAGTATTATCCTGAGGCGCTGCACAACACGGTTTAAACAACGGGAACAAAACCACACCAAATTTGGCTCTTTTTCATTTTGTATCGTCTGCATGTAATGGTATGGAGTTTATCAATTTTCCTTTTTTGCGGAATAATTTGCTTCCAACGTTTTATTCTAACTGGAGAGTAAAAGAGCGTTATGTATACTGAATTTTGTTTCACACTAAACAGAAAATTATCAAAGAGGTAAATCATATTTTAATGTGGATGGAAATTCTTCACTTCATTTCTAAATATTTAAAAGTGATGAAGAAGGCTTAGATTAATGCCTGTCATACAGACAGGGGTCATTATGAGAGCTTTTTTTTGTGTGTGTGTTTCTGTCCCATTGTTCACCTTCAATACGGACAGCAACACCTGATGTTATATCCAGGTCTCCAATTATACTGCTGAATGAATAGAAATTAGGGGGGCGGTAGCTGGAGCCCTAAAGTCAAGATGGCACCTCGAAGTACGTAAAATTTCTGGCTGTATGTTTCAAGACACAGTATTATTTGGTAGCCACAAAAGCCATTAATTTACACCTGCCAGACCTGGACCGTCCTTAATTTGTAGTCACACAGCAACACGGACATAAAAAATTGGGCGAGGGTCAGTTCTAGGCTGCGAGAGTGGCTCCTATGATCCCCGAATACCTGGGGACGAGGACTAATTGGCAGTTAAAAGAACGGGCCTGTATCGCGTTGGCATTTACGACACAGAGTCAGTCTTGTAGTCACCTCTTTATGCAACCTTGTCTCCTGCATTCTTTATTTACACACCCAATTTTCTTGATCGTCGCCTTTTTTTTTCTTCTTTTGCAGTCTCGTCTCCTATACCTTCAACATACACACCCAGTTTTCGTCACTGTTACCCTATTATAAACCGTCGTCTCCTATACCATTTTTCTACTCACATTTTTTTTTTTTTCACCGCCACCTCCTTATACAACTACGTCGCTTATGCCCTCTATTTACTCACCCAATTTTCCTCACCGCCACGCCTTTATGCAACCTTGTCTCATATACCTTATTATTTCCTCACCCATTTTTAAATCTTTATCTGCATCCAAAGGCCCAAGGTCTATGTCTCATCCATATTTTTGTACCACCCTCTCCTACCTCGACCTCTTTACCCAGCCTCACCCCCTAACCTATATTTACAACCATAATCTGCACACGGGACTCCCAGGTCTATGTCCCATCCTTATTTTTGCACTAACCCCTCACGCAACCACCTCTTTATGCAGCTTCATCTCCTACTCTCTGTTTATCGCCATTTCTCATGTCCTTATCTGCACACACATAGCTCTTAGGTCGTTTCCATCCTTAGGTTTATTTTCTACCCCCTCAAACGTCATTTCTATATGCATCCTCACCTCATATCTCTTGTTGATACCTTTATTTATATCATTACCTGCTCTCACACGGCTGCCGGTCTATTAGTTCCTCACCCATGTTTTAAAAACTTTACCTGCATCCAAAGGCCCCAGGTCTATTTCCCATCCATATTTTTTTACCACCCCCTCTTACCTTCACCTCTTGATGCAGCCTCACCCCCTAACCTGTATTTACAACCATTATCTGCACACGCGGCTCCCAGGTCTATGTCCCATCCTTATTTTTGCACTACCCCTTCCCGCCACCACCTCTTCATGAAGCTTCATCTCCTACCCTCTGTTTATCTCCATTTTTCTTGTCATTATCTGCACACACATAGCTCTTAGGATGTTAATTATCTACCTCCTCAAACGTCATTCCAGTATGCAACCTCACCTCGTATCCTCTGTTGATACCTTTATTCATATAATTACCTGCTCACACACTGCTGCCAGGTCTATTTTTCATCCATATATTCTTCCTGCTTTCTTCCACCGTCATTTCTCTATGCTGCCTCATCTCTTCCCCTTTATTTATTACCATTATTCCTATCATTACCTGCACACACAAGACGTGTAGGTCTATTTTTCATCCATATTTTCATCCCATCCACTTCCGCCATCAGTTTTAGTGCAGACTTACATACTATTTCCATATCACTCTCAGCTGAATAAAATCGTCTGACGTTTCCTGTAAAAAACAGTAGAGTTGTTCCATTCATGAAATGGTTAATGGAATCATCAGTGGTACTTCCAGGTTCTTATGACTCACCTTCAACTGAAAGAATTCGTCTGGCTCTAGCTGTAGCTAAATACTGTAACCGAATTGTCTCGATTATGAGAGAAATGTTGATACCAGTGCTAAGACTGTCAAGATTTTATATTCGCTCACTGAATAAAATCGTCTGGTTTTAGCTGAACTCAAATACTCTACTTGACCTGACCATGAGCAGGTTAATGATATTACTAATAGCACTCACATTCCTATAACTCATTCTCAGCAGAGTAATGTTGTGTGGGATTAGCTGAAAGATAAAGCAGAGTTGTCCCCAGTACGAAAAGGTTAACGGTATCAGAATTAATCCTCACAAATTCCTATGAGTCACTTATAGCTGGAAAAAAAAAAAATGTCTGGCGCTGTCAGCAATCAAATACAAGAGCTATTTCAACCATGAGAAGGTTAACATCACTATCCTTGCCGCTCTTCTCATTCTAGTTCATTTCTCAAGTAAATCACTTTACGCGTATTGCCTTGTCCTCAAATGGAAAACTGGTGAAACAGATTATTTTACAATGATTATAGCATTTTTAAGATCTGCCATCAAATGCATGATGTTTCTCAAAGTTTACTTCATGCTAAACCAAGCATTTGTCATACCTGAAGCTTGCACGAAAAGATCACAAAACAGGCCGACCACATGACAAGTCTCAATCAGATTTGCCCTTGCCGCAGCCGCGGTGGTCGTTTTGGTATCTGGTAGTTCCTCGTGCGTATGGTTAAACCTTTTAAGTTATAAAATCTTTAAAGTCCGAACTATACCATCTTTGAAGGATAACTCGAGACACCAACGCTAGCTACATGCACAGTAAATTTTAGACTAGTCTCTCTCCGTTAAAAAAAAAAAAAAAAATCGTGGCAAAGAGTGTAGGTAAAAAGAATGACTAGAAAACTAAAAAAACAACAGAGCAAAAGCAAAACATCTTCCCTTTGGGAAAGGTAGCAAATCTAATTTTTCAATAATATAAGCATACAAAACAAAGGTAATACCACTATCTCAGCTTCATTTAAACGAGAAAATATTCATTTTATACTGTCTATACACAGTATGATATATATATATATATATATATATATATATATATATATATATATATATATATATATATATATATATATATCCAATCCTACACTGCCCCATGAGTAGCGTAGGAGCCCGGGGCTAGGCAGTTGGTCCCGACATTTAAGATGAGAGTGACCAGCTTCACTAATCCCTGAGTGGTATTACATGAGCAATCAACCCCAACCACTCCTTGGATATAAACCTTCACCGGCTCAATCCGATTGGAGCGCCGCAATTACCCACTAAACCACCAGGCGCCATAATTTGGTTATATGGTTACCATCCAGCATAGTAAATGGTTTCCTGGTGTGCAGGAAACCATTTCGATGTCACTCAGTGTGGGGTCACCCATTGGCAGAAGGAACAGAAAACAATGAAGGAAAGAAAGACAAAAGAGGAAGTGTAAAGTCACTCGTAGGCAGAAGGACGAGGAGAGAATGAAGTACAGAAAGACAGAAGAGGGAGGAAGGAAAGGAGGGAGAAGAGGAAAGGGCAGACACCCGAGAGCAGCATTACATCGAGTGAGTGGATGATGAGGTGCTCCCACCAACCACAAAGTGCCCCCACCTACCACAAATATACATATATATATATATATATATATATATATATATATATATATATATATATATATATATATATATATATATATATATATATATATATATATATATATATATATATATATATTAGGCAAAAAAATATATAGCCACGTCAGTTAAGCTTTGCTAAGCGCTAACTAGAAAGACAGGGGGTTGAATTCAGTAGACAGTCTACAAGCAACCGAGCCATCGGGTAAAATATGCAGTATGTGAACCATGCGATTTTGACCTGTAGAGCTCGAGCACGTACTTTGAATCATATTCTGGCTAACTGCAATCACTGAGAAATTGAATTCAGATAGATAGTCAATAGACAGCCGAGCCATCTACGAGACATGCAATGTGTGTGATATGTTTTTTCTTCTTCATTAGCTCGAAGATATATTTTGCGTTATATTCTGACTGGCGCAGTGCGATTTTATTCAGCTTAACAGAGAATCCGTTGCAGAGATAAATTAAGAAATATAAATCACCTGCCATAAAGTCCTCTGGCGGCAAGATCATAGAGAGGCTTTTTTGACAATATTATACCAAAATATCAATGTAAAATTAGAAATCGTTTTATAAAAAAAGAAAAATCCATGCTGCATCTGCTCAGTCGGCAACGGTAATATATGGTACCAAGAAACTGCTTACGGGGAAAAGTATCTGCACAGAGCAAATCAAATATAATGTAATATTACCAGCTTATTACATGTTACTGTTTACACTGATATGAACTGTGGTATACACATCTATTGAAAACTGACAAAAACACACTCATATTATGTTTCAGTGCGAAGAAACTCGCGACACACACACACACACACACACACACACACACACACACACACACACACACACACACACACACACACACAAAGCCACATAACGATACACGCGCACAAATACTGTGCATACACATCCAAATGCTTCACATAAACAGCCCTAGTCCCCAGAAACCATTCAGCCCCTCAAGTCTATGTCCCCACTTAACCTTTCTGACGGGTAATGGTCTCGCGTGACAGTAAACCACAGCGCGTGTTGAGCTTCCCACCTTCTCCCATGCAAATTGTGGGTCCCTGAGAATGAGTGTCGTTTCGTGCAGTGTGGTTATGTTCTGGGTAAGGGACGGTAATAACAGTATGTCAGGAATTCTCAGGATCCGCCATGCACCGTTCCTGCTTCCCCATCGTGTCCTTAGTCGTATTCTCGTTGCCACAGCATATTTCTTAGCACATCTTCGTTGATGCTTTATTTTGCATACTACATGTGAGTGTTTTCTGATACTTTAATATTCACATTGTTTCTATCACTAATATGCCAAAAGATAAAACTGTTAAATGAAACACTGGCAATGCTAAGCTGTTGCAACCCTCCTTCTGACCAAGCACATACCCCCACTTCCCTGCACACTTAACCAAGAGCATAACGGCCCTCTCCCTGCTCCCTTCTGTATAACACAGAGACAGCAGGTTGCAATGAAATCTGAGATTTTTTTTTACTTTTTCGTTATTAAAAGAAAAACTCCTTAAGATACAACATTCTACCTATCAAAAGGCACCTGTTCACTATAAGACACATAACTATGTTAAATTTCATGACTCTGTAGTTAATACTTTCTGATATTTGCTCCGGAAACGAAAATCTCTAAGCCACCTATTTTGTTCATCCCAGTGATAACAATACCTCCCTCTGACGTCGTCAGGCAGAGGGAAAAAATGTATCGCTAAGGAAGAGGTGGTGTAAAATCTAACAGAACATGCGAGGAACGAATCTGTAAACCATAATCCTCTTAGTACTTCCTCGTTGGCGGTTTACTTAACATAGTACACAAAAGTATTGTCTTGTATGTTATATAAATCTTCTTATATCGTTTAAGTTTGCATTAGTATCAAAGAATAGCATACCAGTATTAAACGTTGAAAATAAATATTTCAAGATGAGGTTCTTCAAAATCTCTGAAGATGGCCAAAATATAACCCTGGCAGCACTATTTTCGTTGGTATTGGAGATTCCGCAACACATTTTCCTTTGCGATTTACAATACTCTACATATTGTCACTACTATATAGCATTTTTAATATCCCTTAAATATCGAGGTACTGTGCATCAGTAACATTCTAGAGAATATTATCAAGTAATATGCAGAGTAAATAGATGAGGAAGAGGTGTTCCGATTCAAAGCCAGCGAGATTACAATCAGTTGGTGTCCTCTCCAGTTTTCTGACATAAATTTGAATTAATTTCAGCTTAGGAGGATGGCTAGCATCTTGCCTTTGCCATTATGATTACCTCCGCCAAAGAGGTTATGTTTTCCCCCCCTTTTCGTTTGTTTGTTTGTTTGTTGGATGGTTTGTGGGCAAGATTGCACAAAAACTACTGGACAGATTTCCACGAAACTTGGTAGAAGAATGGGCCTTGGCCCAGAATAGACTCCAATAAATTCTAGTGCGGATCCGGATAAAGGTGCGGAACCAGGAATTTTTTTTCACTTTCTTAAACATTGCGAGAATAGGGTGTTTTTCGACATTTTCGTAAAATTTTCAGTGAATATTGCATGGATCTTGATGAAAAAACTCAGGCATATTTGGGATGTTGGTATCTAGGAATGTTTAAAGTTTGGCGTGGATCCATGTAAAATTCAGGATCTAGAGGATTTAAATATGCTTTTATGGGGGGGTAGTCTTTTTCCAGCTGCCGTGCAGTAACAAATGATGTGCACTGTTTTTTTTGGCTGTTACAGTGAGTTAAAAATTATAATTAAGAGTTATGTGCACTTTAAAATTATGGTGTTACAGCTTATAGGGTTTTGAGTTTGCTACTGGATTAGACTTGATTGTATTAAAAGGAACTGCATGTTGGGCCGTGGCAGAGGTATGCGCCCTACTGGGTGCCATTCTAGTTTTTGTATGCAGTCGTCTGTTAATATAATATATTCGTCCGCATTATTCAGGAGTCTATGTCCATACCACAAACATGAAAACACACACACACACACACACACACACACACACACACACACACACACACACACACACACACACACACACACATTGACAAAAGAGAAATACGGTACAGCAATAAAATGTGATTAGGTGAGAAAGAGCTGCAAAAATGGCTCCTAAGCTAATGAGAATGTGGTCCCAGTAATTTTGTGGCATCATAACAAACATATTTTTACACAGGGACATCTGTTTCTCTATTTGTCAATCACCAGACACCTGAAACCCGTGAAGTGTGACCACAATCAAATCACCTCCAGGTCGCCCTGTGTTGTTTTTTCCGTGCTTTCCTGTTTCGTCAAATTCGTGTTTTTTCCTGAAGAACACTGTGCATGAGCGAGGACTGGTTACATACACAGCTCAACAAACACCGTGAGGAAACGATCAGTGTGTGTGTTGCCAGCAAACTAAACACTCCCTCCCAGCCGAGTGTTGGTTCTGTCATCAACGACTGTCTGACTTGCAAACTCCCTTCGGTAAATACAAAGTTAAATACGCTGATAAATTCCTTGATTTTTTTTTTAATAGAAATTATTTATCGCTATATATATATATATATATATATATATATATATATATATATATATATATATATATATATATATATATATATATATATATATATATATATATATATATATATATCCACACACGCACAGTACATGCTCAATTTAACGAACTGATTCAGCCAAGCATAGTTGTATTATGTCAAGGTTTCCGCTAAATACTTGGAATAATATAAAAATAGCCTATAAGTACACCCCTGTACATAGATTTCAAATTGATGGGACCTGAAGGAGATGGCAAGAGACAAATACTGGTGGAGAGAGTTCATCGGGGCCCTGTGCATCCCGTGGGGTGCCACAGGAAATGATATATACAGTATATATATATATATATATATATATATATATATATATATATATAGATAGATAGATAGATAGATAGATAGATAGATAGATAGATAGATAGATGGATAGATAAATAGATAGATATACAGATAGATTAAACCTCCCATATTATGTACTGATTTTGTTAATGATGTACATAAGTAGCCATTTCAAACCATTTCAGCAGCATAGACATTTTTTTGGGGGGGTGAAGAGAAGGATATTTCTTAGTGTGATGTTTTTCACTCTTTTCCTTAGTTTTCACCGCCGAGTGTAGGTATGAGACTTGTAACTGATTAAATCGTAGTCGTAGCCGAGCTGTAGGTAATAGTGAGTAGATTTTTTGAGAGATAACTTCAGTTCACCTTTAGTCGATGACGGGAGAGGTTAAAGATGGGTCTGGTGACAGTAGTTTTATTCTCTTCACAAGGGAAAGCTCAAGATTAACACTGAGCGTATTAAACAAGAGCGTTTAAATGCCAGCTAACTTCTCGCAGCCCACCGTGCCTCTCTCTTTCTAGACCCCCTTCTCACTCTCTCTTCTCCAGCCTCCTAACGCCTTCTGACTTCTCCCTTTTCTCTCGTATAGGAGAGTTTCTGTCCCGTGGATTATATGGTTGTCGAATGTTCTAGAAGCCTGTGTGTGTGTGGGGGGGGGGGTAGCTTCCGGTCACACATTGCTGTCTGGCATTCCTGAGAGAGAATTTTGCCAACGCATTCCCTTCAGCCTCTAGGATATGAATTCAGTTATGTGTTATGATATTGTAGTCCTGATAAATGCAGTCGTTTTGCGAATTATTTCGTACTTCATTGCGAAGCATTGAATAGGTTTAGGAAGCTAAAAATTGCGTTGTCAGGTGCGCCAGACGTTTCTCTTCAATTTGGTAAGAAAGAAAAAATCGATATTCGAAATATGAAAAAATGGTGCCCGGGCAGGCCACTGGGTCCCGACAATATCTGGACCCACGGCCATGGAGGAGCTAAGCGAGCCGTTGCTAGGCAACGAATTGTTGCCTAGAAACCAAAACATTGTCGAGACAGCTAGGTCACAGTGTACTCACTGTGTCCAGGTTAGGTAGGAATCGGTTAATTCTGAAGGGTAGATGTGCCTGCCACATTTTGTCGAGAATACAGGACTTCAAGAAAGAAAACGCGACTAACAATAAGGGCAGCATGAAGCTGGCCAAAAGGCAAGGTGTACTGGCTATGTTTGATTGAGTCAGGCTGCCAACATATCTACCATATAACACGACAAAGCCTTGGCCCCTCAGCAATTTGGCAAGGGTTGGGGGAGCAAGACAGCCCATCTCGGTGCTGGTCCCAGGCCCGGATAAATGGGCAGGGTTGGCGTCAGGAATGGTGTCCGGCTGTAAAACCAGCCAAAACCAAATGGCATATCAACCAGAGGACTGAAAAATATGATCAAGACTGGTCAACATATCGACCCAATATAGGGGTAGGAAAAGATGTAAAATATGCAAGATACCAGCACTCACTTTAAGGCTCTTACCTATGGAGGTTTCCAAGTGGTGTTAAACAGAATGGAAGCGAGAAGTCGTTCCTCATATAAGAATCATCTCAAGATAGGTTTGAACACACTCTCTCTCTCTCTCTCTCTCTCTCTCTCTCTCTGGGTCGGAACAACTCTTGTACAATATTATTTCTCAGCCAACGCTACACGAATTTATCCAACTAAGAGCATGTCATCAGCTTACATTTCTAGACCTCTCTCTCTCTCTCTCTCGTGTGTGTTTATGTGTCTGTGTACGCGCACGCGCGTGCTTGTGCGTGTGCTGTGTGTGTGCGTGTGCGTGTGCTCTGTGTGTGTGTGTGTGTGTGTGTGTGTGTGTGTGTGTGTGTGTGTGTGTGTGTGTGTGTGTGTGTCTGTGTGTGTGTTTGTGAGAGAGAGAGAGAGAGAGAGAGAAGGGGGGGGGGAGTATCTTACTTTCTTCAAATTATGAAGAATGGTACTAATAACTTCAAACCTGAGTTGATTAAACTCTTCATCTGGTAACCAAATTACTTTCCAATGCGTCCTAGGCTGGGGAAGTTAAGGGATCTGACTCCCTGACCAAAGTGTACGAACTTATTTTTGTTGAAATGTTTCTTTCTTAGAGCAATACATAGCTCTAGAGATGTTTTTGCTGCTCAGCCCCAGTCTTTCCGGCTGAGTGGACCCATCAACCACAGGCAAGCAACTGCCCTTACAGTGCAGTAAACCGATGTTCCCTTGCAGCTGACAGCGCCTAGCCAGAGTAAGGAGTAGTGAAAAAAATGTGGTGGTTTCGATGGATGCCGTATTTGCATTTCCCCACCCAGTTAACACGGGCACCAAAGTAGGTATCACTTCATGTCATGATCTGGTTCTATGGTTACCATCCAGAGTTGCAAAAGGTTTCCAGGGTTGCAGGAAACTTTTAGACTTGTCACCCAATGTAAAAGAAAAGCAGAAAAAAAAAGAGGACAGGAAGGAAATGGACCAGCAGGAAGAGACGAGGGCTGGCACAGACACAGAATGAAGCATAGCACTACAAAATATAAACAAGGAAACCGATCCATGTTACGATCCTCGTACTTCCCTTGAAGTATAAGGAGTCCAAGATTTTTTTTTTTTTTTTTGTGCTCAGGTAAAAGCGTAGTCGACCAGCCTACTTCACGTGGTGGCATTACATAATCATTTACTTCTAGTCACTTCATGAATTTTGAACCCATGCCCAAGGCTGGGCCGATTATTACCCCAACCAGGCGTGAGTCAAAAGAATGTAGCTTCAGAAACAGAGGACATACGAAAACCCCTAAGTTGCGCCCAAAATGCCGTCAATGCATGTTCTCTCCTCTGATGAACAATTATTATTTGGTAAACTTGGTCTTGAGCCATCCATTCAGCCTTTCTCGTTTAAGTCCATGTATGCAAAACCCAGTGCTCTACCACCTCTCCCTTCGACAAACCCAGTTCCCTTTCTGCCAAACTAGTTACTTCCCGGCAGAGCTGACACACCGTTCTTTCCGTGTTGAACTTAGTCCATTCTCTCCACTACAGTAAGTGGGCAATATTACACAAGGAATTTTTTAAAAAATCCACTGTAGAATTCAATTCTAAGTTACCGAAAAGTGATTGTTTTTTTGGGGGGTGGAGAGGGAGAGGATTGACTCTGGGACAGTTCCTAAAGACAGCAGTCCTCCTACATGCCACCATTTAGGCAGTAGTAGCCATTGTCCATACTGAGTACATGATTAGCTTCTGACTTTCATGACGGGTTTACTAATGTTAGCGGAAGTGTTTTTTTTTTTTTTAAATACTGGAGGGTTTTGTGGAATGTAAATTAATGTCTGTTTTATCGAATTGGAGATAATCAAATTTTTCCCTTGCCTAAGCCTAGGATCGAAGTCGCGTCCCTTTACAAGTAGACAAACCATTTCTCAATCCACACTACCACCATCTCCCCAGGCTGCTGTTGGCGGGTAGGTAGTACCTTCTCTCTCAGCCCAAAGGGGAGGTAAGAGAGGATTGTTTTTGGTTAGGAGGTGGTGGTCCAGCACTAGAGAAGTGGACTAAATGTAAGATCAGCAAACCGATCCCTGCAGGAACGGGGAGAGGTCTGATGATTAGAATTTCGTTACAACAGTCACCTGATGCTCGACAATACATTCTCACTGTACGGGTCACACCAGTCCTGAACAAGATGATTACTTCGAACAGGTACTCTGACACAGATGGTATGGTACTGGCGCCAAAGCCCTGGCATGTGACGAAATGTGCACAATCTGTTGGTGTGTGTAGAGGATTCTGGGTCTTGGAGAAAAGACTGGATTGTTTATGCTGTGCTCATAGACAGACAATATACGAAAAAATTCCGTATTAAAAGTTAATTCGGTGAAAATTGACTCACGTCTTTGGGTGAAAAATTCTTAATAATACGTCGTATGTATGTGACACAGTGCTTGTCTTTACCTGTGCCAAAGAAATTATGCTCTTGGTTCGGTTCATTGGCCTGCTTGTCTGCTGGCAAAATTATGGGAAATCCATTGGAAGGAACTGTGCCAAGTATATAATAATGACGAAGAATCATGTGATTAAATTATGGCAGACAAACGTCAAATGTCAAAATCAAATGGACGAATAGTGCTGCCTTAAAGGAAGTGTGAGAACTGTGAATAGTATTGTTAGCGTTACAGTTTTCATCCGCTCCAGTGCTGGCATGTTTTAAAACTCATACAATAACTTATGGCGGCCCTAAATGATAAAGTCAAGTAATGAAAGCTAAAGCCATTAAATCAATTATTATCGCCAAAGATGTGTTCACGATGTGCAACAATAAAAGAAATCTAGCATTCTGATGTACAAGTAGCGATTAAGTCTAGGACAGGTGCACTTGTCTTTAAGGTAGGGTGATGAAAAGAGCATATATAAAAGAGAAATGTCAAAATCGTATCCATGTATTTTTACGGCATCCGGTCGTAAACACCGGCCAAAACAGCAGGACAGAGCTGTATGACGAAGGCTGGTCAAATACTTATAGAAGTCGTAAAAGATAAATGATAGAGAAAGAAAGACCTATCCATGGTAAGAAGGAGGAGAGACTACGGCTGCTGAAGAGTCACACTTTCGTGATCATGAAACAGGGTACAAAAACCCACACTGGCAGGCGAAAAAAGATATATTCCAAACAGTTTCGGCGACAGTTGTCGCCCTCTTCAGTGGATCTAGAGACCAAGAGTGGTACATGCAAATGCTGAGAAGCTACTTATATGCAGGGTGAGGACACGTTTTCCCCACCATATCTGATGTGACCTCACCAGACTCTCCCTCTACTCTGTCCACGACCTGAGTGAGGGATTACAAGGGGCGGCAAGGACCTTGCCACTAATCCTCTCATCACTGGATCTAATTTATACATTCCTTCACTATGGTTAAAATTATTATATCTCTTTATACATACAGCGTCCACTATCCTACGTTTCTTATAGTTACTACATTTGTACAACATTTGGCTAGAATTCCAGTTGGTTCTATGGTCGTTTTCTGAATAGTGAACGTACACTGCGTTATTTATGTTGCCTATCTTACAAGCATACTTGTGTTCCTTAATGCGAGTGTCCAAATCCCTTCCAGTTTCACCAATATAAACCAGATCTCAGTCTCTACATGGAATTTTGTATACCCCTGCAGTTTCTTTACTAATGGGTTTATTCTTTACTAACATTGATCTTAAGGTGGAAGTATATCTAAATGCAATGTTTACATCCAAAACATTACTCACAGACTTCACCAAGCTAAGATTTGACACATACGGAACTGTGATGTATGGCTTATTTTGTTGACTTTGTGATGTTGGTCTAGGTACAAAAAAGGCTTTTCTGGCTTTAAATTACGCTTGCCTTATAAACCAACTGGGATATTTAAGATCTAAAAATATTTTCCATATCTTAGCGTTTTTCGTATCCAGATGTTGGGGACTACTAATTCTGAGTGCTCTAAGGAACATAGAAGAAACAACTGACATTTTACTGGAACTGTGGTGATATGAATAATAATGTATATACAAATTGCACTGGGCTGGTTTCCTGTATACAGGAAAGCTAAGTGTCCCAAGTTCATCCCTGTGCACAAGTACATCTAAAAATGGAAGGGAACCATTATTTTCCCATTCAACTTTAAAATTAATTGAGGGAAGCAGTGCATTTAATTTTGTAAGAAAATCGTCAAAGTTAGCGTATATGTCTGGCCAAAATGAAAACACATTATCAACATACCTATACCAAATTAAATTTTGAGGAATATATCTTTTTTCGTCTGCCAGTGTGGGTTTTTGTATCCTACTTCATGGTCACGATTGCGTGACTCTTCAGCCGTCATGGATCCCACGATAAGATACATTCTTCCACTTCTTTTTGGTCACTTTCCCCCATCTTGTGGCCTGCTTTCGTCATTATGAGAAGCTGCTCATCTCCTTAAAAAGCAAGAAACTACAGCAATATTTCCTCACCGATTGCCTCCATGAACAAGTGGTGCCCAGATCTTTCAGACCTTCTTTCTTCTGGCAGCAACACGACCCCTCCCCTGATTCTGCACGGATGTTACTGAAGGACGGCATTCGCAACGTGAAAAGAGAAATTGATGAAGCATACTACCATCTACGACGTACGTTGTGTTTCCTCAAGCAACAACTGCCAAGTGATTTATTTCAAGCAATATGTGAAACGGCTGACAAGAAATGCAACAGAGAAACTTATTTCACACTTATCCGATTGCAAGAAAAACTTAGTGATTTGTGTAACCAAAGTCCGTGGAGCATGTGTATGTTACCGAATTCCATCTTAAATCTTTCTATGTATGTACCGAGTCGTGTCGAGGAGAAAGTGTTAAATTTAGGTTTGTCCTTTGCCTTGAAACCAGGAAATGATGTAGCACTTGATTTTGTTTCTTCTACCCTTAACAGCAAGCTGGACATTCCGTGCCTTACTGGTTTAATAATTAGCAGTTTCATAGGAATTTTCAACTCTAATGACTCCATACCACGACGTTTTCGTTTGGCCCTTGAAAGTCTCAAGAAAAATTATTCTATTCTTATTACAAAAGCGGACAAAAGTAACTCTGTGGTCATTTTAGACAAATCTGAGTATGTGGAAAGGATGAACCACCTGTTGAGTGATGCCACCATTTACGAAAAACTTGTGTCATCCCCTCTCAAGAGGTTATCCACAGACTTTAATAAGAAAGTCAAAAGCCTTTTAAAGGATGTGCCAAACATTGATGTAGGTAAGTTCATTCAAATTAAACCAAAATTACCTTACATTTATGGATTACCAAAGACCCATAAACCACAGATTCCCCTCCGTCCTATCATCTCACAGTGTGGCTCATTTACTTACAAACTTTCAAAATTTCTAGCGAACAAATTAGCACCATTGGTTGGCACATTCTCTAAATCCCATGTCCAAAACTCTACTGATTTTATTAATCTTATTGATAATCTTATTAATCTATCTCTATCTATATACCTAGGCTGCTTCCCCCAAGGAAAGGGAGGTAGCCGAGACAGGACGACTCACTCTCCATTTACTCATCCATTCAAACACATTCATTCGCATCTTAGCCCCAAAGGGGAGAACGGACAGATCCTCACCGCATCACACCGCACAAGGGTCAACTGCGCAATGCAATCAGTGACATCCGCAGCAGGGCCCGACAGCAAAACTGGTTTACCCCTGCTACATCATAACAGACCCATCCCCTTACCCGCACCTGACCTGACTAGCTGATCAGACCAAATGCGGGAGAATATCCCCTCAGGGCTGCGTCATCACTTATTCATTCACAATTTCTCTCCATTTATTTCTGTCACGCACAGCCACTCTTCCTTGCTCAACAGACATCCCTCTCGCATCCAGCGCTCTCTTCACACTGTCCATCCATCCTATTCGTGGTCTCCCTCTCAGCCTTACACCTCTCACATCAGATCTAGTTATCTTTTTCACCAATCGTTCATTATCCATTCTCTCCATATGCCCAAACCATTGCAACACCCTCTGCTCAACTCTACCAGCCATCTCCCGAACAACTCCAGTTCTCCTTCGCACTTCATCATTTCGCACTCGATCCATACGCGTCACTCCACACATACTCCTCAGACATCTCATCTCCATTACATTCAAACTTTTCCTCTCTGATACACCCACATTCCATGTTTCAGCCCCATATAATGCAGTCGGTACCATAACACCCTCATACAGCCTTCTCTTTACATCCATTCTAAGCGAACGACATTTAAAGACTTTTTTCATTCCTCCCAGCACCTTTCCTACTTCATTTATTCTAAACTTCACTTCTGCATCTATTCTTCCATCCACAGCAACATGTGACCCTAGATATTTAAAATAATCTACCTCCTCAAGCAACTCACCATTCAAAACTATATTCATCCCCCTACCATCTATCAACCTCGTACACTTCATCACATTACTCTTATTCTCATTTACTTTCAATTTCCTCCTTTCACACACCCTTCCAAACTCCTCTACCAACTGTCTCAATCTCTCCTCTGAATCAGTCACCAGTGCAGTATCATCTGCAAACAGCAGCTGCTTCAGATTCCACTCTCCTCCATCAACATTTACCAGACTCAGACCACCTAAAACTCTTGCATTCACCTCCCTTACAACACCATCCATGTAAATATTAAACAACCAAGGCGACATCACACATCCCTGTCGCAGCCCCACTCTCACGGGAAACCAATCACTCACAGCATTTCCCACTCTTACACACGCTCTACTATTTACATAAAAACTTTTCACCCCTTTTAGTAACCTACCATCAAGTCCATACAATCTTAAAACAGTCCACAAAGCCTCCCTATCAATTCTATCATACGCTTTCTCTAAATCCATAAATGCCCAAAACACATCCTTGCCTTTCGCTAAATACTTTTCACACACTTGTCTCATGCAAAAGTCTGGTATGGGTATGGGCTCGCCCCTCTTTCCCATTCTTAGTAACCTGTACATGGAATATTTTGAAAGCAACCTTCTTACCACAATATCTCCTCAAAATTTAATTTGGTATAGGTATGTTGATGATGTGTTTTCATTTTGGCCAGACATATTTGCCAACTTTGACGATTTTCTTACAAAATTAAATGCTTTGGTTCCCTCAGTTAATTTTAAAGTTGAATGGGAAAATAATGGTTCCATTCCATTTTTAGATGTATTTGTGCACAGGGATGAACTGGGAACACTTAGCTTTCCTGTATACAGGAAACCAACCCAGTGCAATTTGTATATACATTATAATTCATATCACCACAGTTCCACTAAAATGTCAGTCATTTCTTCTATGTTCCTTAGAGCACTCAGAATTAGTAGTCCCCAACATCTGGATACGGAAAACGCTAAGATATGGAAAATATTTTTAGATCTTAAATATCCCAGTTGGTTTATAAGGCAAGCGTATTTTAAAGCCAAAAAAGCCTTTTTTGTATCTAGACCAACATCACAAAATCAACAAAATAAGCCATACATTACAGTTCCGTATGTGTCAAATCTTAGCTTGGTGAAGTCTGTGAGTCATGATTTGGATGTAAACATTGCATTTAGATATACTTCCACCTTAAGATCAATGTTAGTAAAGAATAAACCCATTAGTAAAGAAACTGCAGGGGTATACAAAATTCCATGTAGAGACTGTGATCTGGTTTATATTGGTGAAACTGGAAGGGATTTGGACACTCGCATTAAGGAACACAAGTATGCTTGTAAGATAGGTAACATAAATAACGCAGTGTGAGTGCATTCAAGTACTTGGGTAGTGTGATGAGTAAGGATGGAACTTTGGGGGATGAAGTGCGTGAAAGGGTACAGCAGGGAAGGAAGGTTGTTGGTACACTGAAAGCAGTGATGAGAAATAGGGAGGTGAGTATGGAAGTTAAGAAGTCACTGCATGATAGTATTGTGATCCCTACCCTGACGTATGGAAGCGAGGCATGGACCTTGCAAGAGGGGAACAAGTCAAGAGTGAGAGCAGTGGAAATGAGTTACTTGAGAGGAGCATGTGGAGTGACGTGGAGGGACAGGTTGACGAATGAAGAAGTGAAGGAACGCTGTGGGGTGGATGTGGATGTGGTTGAGAAGATTAGGAGAAATACACTGAGGTGGTTTGGACATGTGAAGAGAATGGAGAATGAAAGACTGACTAAGAGGGTGTATGTAGGTGAGGTGGAGGGAGGGAGAGGGAGAGGTAGACCGAGGATGAGGTGGAGGGATGGAGTTGAGAGGTATATGAGGGAGGGGGGGTGAGTTGGGGGGAGGGTAGTCAAATGGTGGGTGACAGAGCCACTTGGAGGCGTTTTGTCTGCGGCCACCCTTTGCGGGATTAGGGAGTCGTGCTATAGATAGATAGATAGATAGACTTTCACTATTCAGAAAACGACCATAGAATCGACTGGAATTCTAGCCAAATATTGTACAAATGTAGTAACTATAAGAAACGTAGGATAGTGGAAGCTGTATGTATAGAGAGACATCATTTTAACCATAGTGAAGGAATGTATAAATTAGATCCAGTGATGAGAGGATTAGTGGCAAGGTCCTTGCCGCCCCTTGTAATCCCTCACTCAGGTCGTCGACAGAGTAGAGGGAGAGTCTGGTGAGGTCACATCAGATATGGTGGGGAAAACGTGTCCTCACCCTGCATATAAGCAGCTTCTCAGCATTTGTATGTACCACTCTTGGTCTGTAGATTCACTGAAGTGGGCGACAGCTGTCGCCGAAACTGTTTGGAAAACATCTTTTTTCATCTGCCAGTGTGGGTTTCTGTATCCTATGAGGAGAGACTAATTCCACTGCCCCCAGTTGGTTGAGGATGAGAGCAGAAAGTGGCAAAATTATTTAGAAAGAAATGCAAAATTACTGTTAGAATTTAGCAGGGACTCAGTAAAACAAAGTATTAGTAATACCATGGGTCGAAAAGTATGAATGTTGTCTGTTTGAAGAAAAAAAAAAAGGCAAAAAAGAGAAGGCAGGGTGACATGGAGGCGTTGCTCATGGCCACCCCTCCTGAGATTATGACTTCATTTATGATTCTTGTGGCCCCAGACTCATCTGAAGGTGAACCCAGTGAACCGTCGGCAGAACTTGCCTCTCCTTCTGTCCACCATCTTCCTGTGGGGTATGGGAAAGAGCGTTTGTATGGGTAATTCGGCTGCCCAGTTTATCGGTGCTACTGCGTGAAGGCCTCCGTCTCCACCAAGGCGTCAGGCTATAGACGGAAACTTATTTAGTTCACTCAGGGATGCGCATCAGTCTTTCCAATCTCCTGACGGCTGTTACTTCCTCCGTGAACGCCACCCACCGGTCAGGCTTGATTTGACCGAACAACATGCGCTGCCCAGGTTCGTTGTTTCGCCTCAGTACTAAAACGTCCGCCCTGATCATGAGGGGTGTCTTGTGGAAGGCGTTGAGCAAGGTTAAAAATTGTCTCCATCTCATGCTGACCACAGGGCAAACAACCTCACTCATGAATACACCAAACAAAAGGATGGTAAGTGGGTAGTAGAGGCAGATATAGGCGTTGGCTAGGGTCTATGTGGTGATATGATTCCATCCCAAAGCCACGTCCCCAGCCACACACCGATATGCCTTTTTTACCTAGCTCTTCTTCAGCCCATGGCAATTCAGGGGACGCTTCTTTGCTGTGGCGCGAAGTTTCCTTTTCAGCCACTTCACCACTCTCCCTTCTGGAGGCTTCTCATTCGCCAAGGCCTTGAGCTGGGCGTTGGTGTAGTGGTCGAGGACGTGGTAGTTGTCAGGGTACACCGCAATGTAGTACTGGCCGTCCCGCTGGAAGTAGGGCGTGTAGGTGACTTGGCTGCCTACGTCCTCCGCCCACTTGCCTTCGTCCATCACCGCGTTCACCTCAGTTACTTACTTGCCTCCGTTGTGGCCCGCAGTTTGCCCGCTCCTCACCATCAGCACAACAAGAAGTATCCCCCAAAGAGTCATTTTCATAGGCTGTTTTGAGATTTTTAGACAAGTAAAATTATTGAGATGAAATAAAGGTCCAAAGAGAGGAAAGGCAGGTTTCACGAAGTGTTCAGCAAGATGTAGCCTTAAGATTCATTCGTTCATTTTAACTAGGCGGAGGCTTTCGTCCTTTTCTAGCTTATTTCTTACTCAGTGACAAAAAAGGACAACCTCGGTGCTCTATATCCTTTCCGTAAAACTTTATCGTGAAAGCGTCATATTCTACTGTTGATCACTTGTTACAATTCAGTTTTCAATATGGAGAGATGGATATTTTACACCTACAGTAGTTAAAGGAAACAAAGAATGTTATTACAGTCCTCGTGTTACCTTGAAGAGAAATAATTTCTCCATTCTCCGGATCAGCATAATCAAACTGATTATATGTACAGTACAGAACGCGAGTTGTGTCGCATCCCAAGATTTAGGTAAATTATCTGGGCTTGGATTTTTTTTTTGGTTTTAATGTGTCGGACTCTGGGCATAGGTTTCACAGCCTGCTTTCAAGGCCCAGTAGTCCTTCCTACGTACCGCACACCTCTACATGTCACCACTTCGGCCCTAACACCCACCGTCCATATTGAATACTCGTACATGCTAGGGCTGTCTTATACAGGACAGGTGTATTGGTATTAGCGGGGGTATTTTTACGACATGTCGGCGGGTCTTCTGGTAGATCAGTAAAGTCTGATTTTTATGAAATTCAAATCCTTAAACTGTTCCCTGTCCCAGCGGGATTTGAACCCGGGACCGTCAGGACTGTAGGCCAACTCTCTACCATGCCACCTACTTCCCACAGACGAATAATTATTTAAAATAAAAGACCAGATACTTGCAAATAAAAGGCTTTCCCAACTTGTAATTAACCATATTATTATACTCCGGTGATTAAGGCAGGTACTGTAATACTGAAGTGAAATTTATTTTTTGTTGCTTGAATGCATCAAGTAGTAGGCCTACTTCGCTAGGAATCATGGCCCCCACGCTTTCATATCGCTGGATACGGCCCTATAAATTACATCGTGGAAAGCAACGAAGACACAAATAAAACGAAAAAGACTCATGTTAGACCCTACGCTGAAGTACCTCTAAGCCAGCGTCACACTGGGCAGAAAACGGCTAACATGTTAGCCATTTTTGCGAGGCGAATGACCAGCAATCAGTGGGATTCAGCTTGCTAGGAGGTTTGTTGATGTGATAAGGACTCTATCTATCTATCTATTGCCAGACGCCTCAATCCCGTTTGGGGTGGCCACAAACAAATCGCCTCCAAGTCGCCCTGTCCCCCGCCATTTCACTACCCTGCTCCCAACTCACACCCCCCTCTCTCATATACCTCTCCACCCCATCCCTCCATCTCATCCTCGGTCTCCCCCTCCCTCTTCCACCCTCCACCTCACTCACATACACTCTCTTCGTCAGTCTTTCACCCTCCATCCTCTCCACATGGCCAAACCACCTCAAATGAGGTAAATATAGTTTTTCAACATATTTTTAACTGTGAATGATATATATAATTAGAGCTGGAGGTAAGTTTAAACGAAAGAGGATCGCAAAAGCGGCTAACATGTTAGCCAGTTTTGCCCAGTGTGACTCTACCGTAAGTACTATAAAACTGAGATTTTCAGTCAAATCTGGGAAGTTAGCTGTTTCATTGACTCCCTTCTTCCCTCCCACTCTCTCTCTTCCTGCCCGTAATTTCTTTAGCTTATAGTAGCTTATTATTTGTAGATACACCAATGAATTAGCCTGTTGTGTTCTGTGTTTCTATGGCCCCTGTTCTTGTACGCAGCTGTGACGTATAAGAATGAAACAGAAAGAAGTCTGTGGCAAATACAGATGAAATGTAACAAAATCTCTTCACATGCATGAATGAATCATAGTATATATAGGCATGGCAAATATAAATATAGTGTGATAAAATTCGTACAGGTCTGGGAGGATAATTACTATACTAAAATATTCAAATAAATTTGCTGCTCAGACCATTGATGTAATGTAAACCTATCAATTAAGCATGATTTTTGTTAAATCTATGAGTTCTGTACCGTAACCCATGGATAACAGCGCGCAAAACCTACGTAGAAATTATAAAGATAGTGATTCCAACCCTAAATCCCAACTTTAAAAATTGTGAGGTTGCTGCTGTTGTTCCGTAAGCCCGGTCTGTCTGGCCAAGAAGGCCCGTCTACCGTAAGTACGAATAAATAACTGCTACTGCGGGGACGTCTTACAGGTTCTGTTCAGTACTTACACCAAAAAGGGATCCGGCGCCCCATTGTAGTAGAAAGCATCTCATCAGGGTCAGACCAGGGCCCTGCCCACAACGATGTGTGGGGAAAATGGAGAGGTTTGGCTCCCGGGTGGACGCCGCAGCTACTCCAAACATGGGCCGCATGGAGCCACTACGTGTAGGTTCATCTTTACCGCCATAGGGTGATCCAGAAACAGTGAAACAGAACCCTATGAAGACGTGATAGTCAGCTTTTGAGAGCCTTTTAACACTGGACGGGCTGGGTATACCTTCCATTTACCCCACCACTACAAGAGGTCTCGCAAAAGGTGAATAAACTCGTCAAGCAGCCCAAGAAAAAAAAAAAATACGTCATCAAAATAAAAGTGTTATTATCTACGGCTTCAGCTTTGAGAAGATTAATAGATGGCGTTAATATTCTCCAATAGCCCTTCATCCCCTAGATGTAATTTCATTTCTGCTGTTACCATATTATTTTATTCAGCTTAGCCCCTTCACTCCCATGACGTTGCAATCATATTCTTGCCACCTCCGAACGATTTTATTTAGCTAAGGAGAGATCTTTGAAGTGAAATGGTTGGTAGAGAGAGTATAATCCACGGATCTACCATAGGGCTAGCCGAGATGTCGTAAAACACCCATACAGCAGTCCTTTATGAGACAGCCCTAGCATGAATTCATTAAGGACAATGACGGTAACATATGGAAATGTGTCGTACGTTGGAGGACTGCTGGGCCTCAGGGAACGGGTTGTTAAGCCTATGCCCAGAGTCGAACGCATAAAAAAATATATAGCTACTGTAAATCCCTGCATTAATAAAGGTCCACCTAAAGTTGAATAATATCGTTTAGTGATAACAATAAGAAATTTTAAGTACGTCATCGGACTATAGGGGTTAAAACAATCCCCTAGTAATGACGAAGACCGAGAAGACTATATCAGACTTCATTGGTGCACAATATCACTTAGACTGAATAATATGATCTGGAGAGTGCAAGAACAAATGGCAAATGTCGCAATCTTAGAGGAAAAATGTACCTTAGGGAGATTTACTGCTGTATATAATAATGTGATTAGCTTCCCTTAATCAGTCGTGACTATAATCCCCTTGCTACATAAGCCCATCTCTGTCCTGCCCTCTGGAAAGTCACATATTCATTCAACAACTCATCCAGGAAGTTCACCCAACAATCCATCTACCTGTCTATCCACCAACCCACCCTTGCAGTCCGCCTATCAAGCTTCACCAGCAGACTAACTTGCCGATTTAATCTCTCTCTCTCTCTCTCTCTCTCTCTCTCTGACACACACACACACACACACACACACATTTATTCGTATACCCCAAGGGGAGAAGGGACAGATCTGTTAGTGAACCATATAATGCAAATGACCCATGAGCAACATCCTTCTTAACTCCTTCGGTAAGAAAGCGTTTTTTTTTTTTTTTTCATCATACTGTAACCATTTCCAGTTAATTTAACTCACCTTAAAATATATTTCTCGTGTTAGACATCTCCTCTAAGTTGATCAAAGTTGTTACCGGTACCTAGCAGCAAAAATAAACTGAAAATTACGTTGTCGGATTAAATGAGTTAACCTACGAGGAACTGTAATGAAAACTCTTTCTGCCAACTGAATAATTTGTTAATTCACGGGTATAAATTTCCCTACTCACTTTACTACGATATTTTTTTATTATTGTTTCTCCTTACAGACCGTTTTATTTATGTTTTTCTTATATATATATATATATATATATATATATATATATATATATATATATATATATATATATATATATTTTAGGGGTCATATGTGGCTGCCATTAACCTTTACATCACTAGATCTCTGTCCTAAAATAAAGTCATCTGGTGGTTGGGTGCTGTGGGTGGGGTGGGTGGGGTGCGTGGGTGGGCAGGTTGGGGGGAATGAGGAGGCTGGGTGGGCGGGGATAGTAAGGTGGGATGGGCTGGGTGGGTGAGCGGGGTAGCAAGCTGGGATGGGTGGGAGGCGTGGAGTGTGTGAGTGGGCAGGTTGAACGGGGTGGATTGGTTAGGAAGTAAGATTGGGTGGGCGGGTTGGCAGGTTGGATGGGGTGGGTAGGTGGAAGGTTTGGATCGGGTGGGTGAGCTGGTGGGCAGGAGGAAGGATTGGGTGGAGTGGGGGGTCGCATGGGAGGATTGGATGGAATGGATGGATAGCTTGGTGGGTTAGGTGAGGTAGGAGGATGAGGCGTGTGGGTGGGACAAATGAGTAGGTGGGTGAATATGTGGTTTCCCAGAGGATAAGGCAGGGGACTGGCTTATGCTGCTAGTGGTCTTAAATACTGTAGCTTAACCTCCGATCCTTACACCTCGCAGTGGTTAATATGGGAGTGGCTGGTCAGTTGCCACAAAACAGATTATAAGTGAGAGTTGTGCAGCCCTCTGAGACCTGCGAGTAATCCTTTAGGTGGGTAAAGTGGAGTGAGGGTACTTAGAAATAATTAAAATTATTGGATAAGAAACGTAATGGATATTGTTGAGAAAGGCTCATGGTTTAAAATTACTTGGACGCTATTTTGTACCGTTGAATGCAGAAATCAAAGTCCAATTAAAATTTCCTGCGTATTCGATGAATGAGATAAAATTCGACAGAAAGCCTAAATATGATAATCCTCCTTCTCCTTATCATCATCATCATCATCATCATCATCATGACTGTTTTTCCGATCTACAGATGCAGTTAGGTCTAAACATGCCCAAAAATTCGTACTGACCAGTGACTGTTTTAGAACATATTCGTACGTAAAATTCATTGCTGATTGGATGAACAGGAACGCTCAGCGATTCGACTGGTTGAGCGACCGAAGTGTTAACTCCCTCAAGATCCACTGAAGGTATTGGCAACGTTTATAATTTGACAGCTACCTCAGTCGACTCCTCTACGCAGCACAGCCGACGAAAAATCAAGCGATAATTGATTTAGCATCTTGATATGGTATAGAAAACAAACAGACTTGGGTGATAATTTACTTGACACCCGGCATCATATAAGCTGGGACGTCTTCTCGCAAGTTAAGGACGCTTTCTGGCACATCTTACTTTGCGATTTATTTTGCACTTTACTCTTCTTTTACATTAATGTCTTTTTTATTTCAGTATACATTGTCAAAGTATACTGCAGGAAAATATTAGACGCATCACTATTATGACGTCTTTTTTAGCAGCTTCTTGTTTCCTGCGGTCAGTTTCATTTGGCTGAGGGAAGGTGTTTTCTAGCTGGAGGGTATTACCAATAGCATTCACCAATTCTTTCTGTATTAGAGATAGTAGAAAATAATCCTAAGTGCAGTGACTAATTTCGTCACAGATTAACGTCCAGTGTCCAAAATAAATATATACCTTTTTTTGGACATACACTACAAAAGAAAACTACACTACAAAGGTTATATTAATATGTCATATCCCAAAACTAAATTGGAATGGAGTGATGCTAAGGGAATTTTCTAGCCCATCCGAATGCAAGTGTGAATAGAAGCCCTACACCGGAGTCGGCAGCGGCGACGAAGCATGACGAGAGACCATAAAGGTAGTGAGCAAACAAGAGACTGAGTAAACTGTGAAGGCCATATTCTCCGATCAGGGCAAACTGAGTGGTGAAATCATGAAAACGTTTTCTTGAAAGAGACAGTGATTCAATACTTCTGATATGTGATGCCCATCTAGAGAAACGTAATACCTTTAGGATCCTGTCTTTCATGCTCTGCTTTAAATTGTATAACGTTAACTGGCATAGTATACTAGGGTTCTCCTGACTATGAGACATTAAACTATTCAGGCTCCCACGTCTCACTGTCATTAGAGTATAACCTTCTGGTGTTAGCTGAAATAAAACAGTGTAGCTGTTTAAATCATGGGAACGTTAAGCAGTGTATCTAGACTTTTTTCTAGTGATAAGAATCAGATGTACGTAAGTGACTGATGTGGTATTATGATTGTTGATATGTGTACACGTTTTCAGAAACACGAACACTTAACTTTTAACACTTCACTCAGATTTAGAGATCAGTGATAATTAATCCATCCATAGTAGAAGCAACATCAGGACCTTATAGGAAACCTGTATTCGGCTGCGAGTAACTCATAGGAGCCTGAGAAATTAAAGTTGTGTATGAGACATGCAGCAGCATCTAACCTTTAAAAAATGCATAAAAGTTAATGAAGATCCTCAGTGTTCCCTATTCACCAGTCTTCTTATACCTGTGAGACTGTGTCCTTTGAAGGAATATTAGAATTAATTATGGTTAATAGCAAGTAACTGTATCTTCAAAGTGAAAAAAGGAGAGAGAAAAAAAATCCAAATTATTAGATTATACTCGTAGCAACAGGAGAAAGAAATGTCCAGTGCCTGATAATGTGGACAAATAAAAAGGGGACGTGTACATGATATGAGCTTATATTATATCGATAACCCACGTCAGCTACCTCCCCTCCATCCTCTTATCATCCAAATTTAAGAGAAACCAGTGAAGATCAAGTCCCACTTCAATCTCATATTCGAAAAACACACATTGGCCATCATCTTTTACTGAAAAACATGGAAGGGTTCATTATGTGTGTAGGGGAAGGCGGTGGCTGAATCGGTAGAGAGGCGGCCTGCGGTCCTAATGGACCCAGGATCGAATCCCGGCTGGGGCAGGGAACAGTTTAAGGATATGAATTTCCTGAAAGCAGACTTTCCTGATCTACCAGATGACCCGCCGACATGTTGTAAAAATACCCCCGCTAATACCAATATACCAGTCCTGTATGAGACAGCCCTAGCATGTATTCAATATGAACGGTGGGTGTTAGCGCCGAAGTGGTGACATGTGGAGGTGTAAGAGGGCTACTGGGCCTTGGGAAAGGTCACTGCCCCCGAGAAATAGGCCCTGAAGCCTTTGCCCAGAGTCGGACACGTAAAAACAAAAAAAAAGTTACAGGGTTACGCATTACTCGACAGAAAATTCTTTGACACAGTCTGAGCTCCATGTCACCTAAGTGATTTCCTTGCACATTGATCGAGGGGTTAGTCCACTGCCGCTCCAAACTGCTGTACATAAGATTTTGCGGCATATCTCTCATCTTTGAAAATGAGCTTAACTGTCCAGGATGCCACAGTGTTAACGGCATTTCCGAAAGTAAACCTAGTTTATATTTTGTGGGGAAACTGATTTTCAGCTCAGTTAAAAAAGAAATGCTAAAGATTCCCAAGACAATCCTCGGTTAAATTTCACTCCTAACAACCTTCATGAAACGCGTATGCAGGGTCCGTGTATATAGCCAATAAATATAGCCTAACAAGGATTTCTGTCTCCGTCTTAGTGACACCCAGCAAACACTGATAAACCAAGAACTGGATATCAATTGATAGATAATATCTAGTTATCTCGGCAGACAAATATATAAAAAGGCTGATGGATCTGGACACAGGTGGAGATATAGACAGAATGCTACTGATTAACGTGTGGATACAGAGGAATACAGAATCCCCTGAAGTTTCACTGAAGGAGGAAACAGATCCACTTGTAATGAAATCTTTTTAACGCAAAATTTTTATTGAGCTGGAAATTGCAAAAGAACTCTATTTCAGGCTCCAGTTGTTTAGCTAAAAATTATAAACAAATAATCTCTGTGCCACTAACTTATACTTAACCTCGTGATTTGGTGACATACCGCTATCTTACTATTTTATTCTTCGTTTCTCCTACCTGGTTTGAAAAGCCTATCCTAACGTAAACCTGATCGACTAGAGATAGCAAGAACAGAATACGCTGCTATAACTCAATACGTAAAAAGGGAAGAAGCAATCATTCTTAAGTCAGTACCATTCAGTATTCAGTATGATTGTCTACACGCATTTATCTTCTCACGTACGCATAAGGTAACTGTGCTGAATCATGTGCACACTCGCGTCTTGTCATTATCCAAGCTCAGATTAATCTTTTGCCTCGAGACCGTAAATCATCCTGCGGCTTAGCAAAGAATGCGATTACCAACGTGTACGAGCCCGGATGCGACGCCCGTAGTAGGCTCTAAAACTAAAGATAACAATGCCGGCCGTGGTTTATAGTCCTGGGGAGTGTGCAATAAAGTCACTTCGCGCCTGTTTAGAACCTTGACAATGATGATCTCCGCATCTCCACGCACACCGGAATACATTAAAAAATATATATATATATATATATATATATATATATATATATATATATATATATATATATATATATATATAGGGAAGCTTAATAGTGATGAAGAATTGTTGCAGATACAGGTAATCTAGAGCACCTAGGGGAAAATCCCTAATTTTGCTGATTCAACCTAAGTAAAACACTTTTATGATAACCTTATTGCACATTTTTATGAGACTTGGTAGGTTCAAGGCGTAAGGCTGCAGGCTAGCAACATTTTCTTGAAAGTATTACTTCTAAATCAATGGTAAGCCAGTGCCGAGTTTATGCATATGTCTCTATTATATTACTCTGCTAGGTCTAGGTACACATTAACGTTGTGTCGATTGACAAAATATTTATCAAAGGAGGTAAAAACAGCGAAACATACTATAATCCAATTATGCTCTAAGAATGTAAAACTGAGGCGAAGTAATAGTTGACCATTAAAGCGACTTACGAAATGCGTCACAGAAGACATTTCAGGAAGGTAAGCTTAATTCAAGGTCGAGGTGATTCCTTCGTTCTGAAGACATATGTTTTTAGTTCTGTATCCAGACGCTCTTTTTCACCTTACCATGGACTATTCAAGCTGGAGAGGTTTGATACAGTCTTCATTACTAACCTCAGTACATAAACTTGTTTCAAAAGTTGAATAAAATCGACTGGGTTGGCTTGATTGAAACAAAAAAAATCGTCATGGAGTGAAGGGGTTAAGCGATGGAGAGAATGGCCTCCCACACGGCCCAGCGGGAGGTGTAGCCGCCTGTCAGCACCCCACCCACCACTGGCTACGGGGAGGGGTATGGTGACCAGGTAGCAGGGGAGGTATGGCTGAGGTAGGAAAGGTATGGTGAGGAAGGGAGGTTTTGTAAGCAATGGAGGTATAGTGAACAGGAAGATATGATGAACAGGATGGTGTGATAAACAGGAGGGTTTGACGAACAGGAAGGTTTAGTGAACAGAAAGTTTGGTGAGGAAGGGAGGTATGGTTGAGTAAAGGAGGTGTGGTGAACAGGGGAGGTATGGTCAACAGGCGAGGTATGGTGAGCAGGGTAAGTATGGTAAGCACAGGAAGTATGGTGACGGAAGGTGGCGGGGGTAGCTGAGCAGGAGGAGGTATGGTTTGTTGAGTGAGGTATGGTGAGCAGGGAAGGAATGGTGGGTAGGGGCGGTAATATGAACAGGGAGGTATGGTGAACAGGGGAGGAATGGTGAACACGGGAGGTATGGAAAGCAGGTCAGGAACGGTGAGGAGGAAGGTATGGTGAGAGGGGCGGTAATGTGACCAGGAGGGTATGGTAAACAGAGGAAGTATGGTAAGCTGAGGAGGAATGGTGAGGAGGACGGTATGGTGGGCAGATGAGATATGGTGAGCAGGAGAGTATGGTGAGCAAGTGAGATATGGTGAGTAGGGGAGGTATGGCTGGGCAGAAACATATGGATGGACAAGCCTTCTACCGTTTCTTATTTCTTTGTGATAATCTTGTTCTGACATATAATCATTCGTGGGCTTAGATAACATGTCAGTCTTTGTATTCATCTGTCCGCGTACAAATTGTTACATGTAATTAATGAACGTGTGATCAGCTCCTTGTCGAGCTATCGAAAAGTGATCTCTCTCTCTCTCTCTCCCCCCCTACAATTAAGTAACATTCTTGTACACAGAGGGTTAAGGTAACATCAAAATTTTTATTACCAAGACAGATGGCAAAAACCAGAGTTGATAGTATGTGTCGTGTTCCTCTCACGATACCCACACCTCCAGTGCGATATGAAACACAGTTTTCGAGGTTAGCATTATTTGTCTGCGTAGTAACCTGTTGCAATCTGGGATACCCAATTGCTCGATAAACTCGTGTGGCTTTACTTAATCTTTTCACTGCAATGGCGTCTTTCTGTTTTAGTCATATTACCTCATGCAGTGAAGGGGTTTACAAAAATGTCCATTAACACTTTCATTGCAACGGCATTATTTTATTTTAGCTACTATCAGGTGATTATATTCAGCTTAAAGAGAGATCTCTTTTGGGGAGTCAAAATTATGTAACCATGAGACATCATCGTACACAGTGACTCAGCCCTTGAATGAAGAAAGCCTACACCGAAGCCAAATTAATCATCTGACAGTAGCAAAAAATAAAATAGCTTACGAATTCTGTTGAAGAGATGAGCGTAGTGAAGACTACTTTTATCCCTTAGACTACGAGAACTCCTTTCTAAGGTATGGCAAGGAATATCGTCTGCCGGTTAGGATAAAAATATAGCCTAGTTTAAGATTTCTGTAAGCGCTACTGGATTAGCTTCAATAGGCTCAAACACCATCAGTAAAATGATATACTGTTTTGAGTAATTCTTGCCACCTTCAGACGAGGTCATTCAACTTGGCATCCTATCTAGTAGTGAAGGGATTAATGGAGGTTATAACTCACACCTCCATTCCGAAAAGTCACCCCTGTGGAGTGGGGGGTGGAGTCAACACTGTATGAGTGGATAGGGTTAGATGTGCAAATCTGCAGATTATTAGTGAATAGAATGAAGAGAGCTGGTGACAGGACAAAACCCTAAGGAGCACCACCGCTGACAGCTTTAAAAGATGCTCAATGGTTGTCTTGTTCTAAAGTCTAGCAGAAGCAGCAGCAATAAAATACAAAATACGCCACTGGATTGAACAGAGTAAAAATTTTTTTATAACACGTCTGACTAGTGCGTGCTCGTGATAAAATTCAGTGCTTCCCACAAAAGTCACTCTCGCTGCTTCTCATCCATATCAGAGTAAACCTGGCACATGATCACATCGCAAATGAACTCCGGCTGCAGTATACTTTAAAAACAACATCCAGCCTCTATAACCATTAAAATTTTGTGGGGCAGCAGAACACGTTGAGTCAGTATAAATCATAGGTACTGCTTAGTCTGACCTCCATCTTACCGAATACCATGACATATACCATCCAGACTTCACCCCGAAACTTTAAAGAAGAGATATGGATTATGGTGTACTTAAAAGGTATATAAATGGTATAGTGCATTGGATATTTACTTGCAGATATAACCCTGAGACTGATTAGAGAAACTTAGTGATGAATAAAATCATTTGGTGATAACAGGACAAAAGGATATAAAAATTCCACAATGTTTTACCGGCGCAACGATATTAAAGGTTAAAAACCATTTGATGAGGGTAGGTTTCTCCCCGCTGAATAAAGTCGGCTCTATTTTAGCGAGAGTGAAGTATCAAGGACTGAACATATCACTGGAAAGGTTACTATTGTTGTACATGTGGCTCGTCTCTCTATATATCGGCAGAGATAACAGAAATAGCATATAGTATGATGACACCGTCTTCTCTCCGTCGGACCAACTGCTGATGAATATTTATAAGCAATACCATGAGGGTGGAACAAATGACACTGTAATTACCGTGGCTTCATTAGCCGGCCAAGGTGAGATGAAGGAGCTGATATGTGGCTGAGATAAATATGTGCCTCAGTAGCCCATCTCAGTCTGATGATAGCGCGTGCTATATCTCTCATCTAATCATTCTATCTCTCTCCTAATTCTCACAGAAAATAAATTAAAGCTTAGTTGGCTTTTCGTGATTTCACGTTACCTACTTTGTTGACCTCTAAAAGTATACTGTAAGAAAGGAAATTATAAGGATCGCTTCCTGAGTGGATTCATTAACTGACGAAGACAAAGGCTCAGGATGAATACCTATGAACTGTTCAAGGGTTATTAAGATAGAAAAATAATCGTCTTCCTAATTCAATCCTTCCCTAGAAGGCGACTGGCAACAGTGCGTCTTAGCCCACATCCGCTTCCCCAATTGTACTGGTGAGTAAGCAGGAAGAAGGGAAAACAAACTACTTTCCAGAGTCTGACCAACCAGAGGCTATAACACGGTTTCCTAATGCGAACTGAATTTGCTAATTCCTACATCACCGGTTCCCCTAACAGAAGACTGGACTAGATGAATGGAGGAAAGTTGAGGGGAAAGGGTATGTCGGTAAGGTTGGTTTAGAGTCCAATACGTAAATTAACAAGGTAACTTACCATTAGTTCCGTGTCGTTACTGTGATTTGCCTTCATATCAAGGACAGTAAGTGTCCAGAGTCTCTCCTCACCTTTCTGAAAAACAAGAACTCATTGTTATGATAGCAAACTTTTCATTGATTATTTTGTTCTACACAAAAGACGAGGGAAGAAGCTACTTTTATCTGGCTATTTGCCTTGTCCTTTCAAAAATGCGTTACAATTAAGAACTACCTTTTTTTTTTTTTTCTTAAATCCAGGCTCTGTAATTATAATTGGTTTATTTTCTCCTGACGAAACTGGGCCACTTCCATACTTGAATTCTAAGTCGTGAGCGTATGAATTTTGATGATCCTTAGTTACGAAGTAGAAATGAGAACCAGAAATTGAAAGAGAATCTCATGCGTATACTGTACTGTAATTCGTGCAAAAATAAATTTCAGTTATGAAAGGAAGACCATCGTAGACATTTATATGAATTTAAACCGCTATTCACCAGTTCGGTAACTTGCTTGAGATTCTGCGCAATGAAGTGAGATTTCAGTCGTCCTTGCTTTCGTTCATTAGCTCAGTAAGAAAATAATACGCCCTTACACAGTTTCGTGAGGGTGGAGGGGAACTACTGACTTCGACTCAGTAATAAAGAAAATTAAATCAACAAATGATGGAGGATGGTTTGGGACTGTATTTTCATGAACGTAGGAAACCCCGTAAAATCTTTTCTTTACCTGTAATAATTATCCCTTCATGAGGTGCATTGGTGTGAAATGCAGAGTAAAATGCAGGTAGAGTGAAGTGTAGAGTATACGGCTGGTGCTGTGAAGTGCAGGGTGTGAAGGAGGTGAGGTGAAGTAGAGAGTATTGGTCAGGTAGGAAGAGTTTTAGAATGGGAGGTTGGTAGGGTGAAGTATAGAGTACACGGCTGGTAGTGTGAGGTACAGGGTGTGAAGGAGGTGAGGTGAAGTACAGAGTATGGATCAGGTAGTGTGAGGTACAGAATGGGAGACAGATGGAATGATGTACAAAGCGAGATGCAGAAAGGTTGGACCGTATCGGGAAAGACAAGGAAGATGAGGTAAAAGGGGGATCGCAGGCATAGATAAAGCTTAGAGGGAGTGGTAGATGGGATGAGGAATAGATAAACAGTCAGTGAAATGAAGGTTATGGTGACGATCAAGCAGCGGCGTACCCAGAAAGTTGAAAAGGGCGGGGCCTTTTTTTTTTTTAATCTTTTTAACTGTATAGCCCATGACTTTGGCGAGCGCAGCGAGCCTGTACTGCTGGGGGGTTCGGGGCTGCGCTGTAAGCCCCCCCCCCCCTCCAGAGAAAATTTTGCATTTTGACCAATTTTATAATCATTCTGAGGCCATATGGAAGAAGTATATGATATAAATATAACATATTTTAAAGTCATTTTTAAGTACTCTGTGCCACTGAGTTATGATTCAGTCTCTCCAATAACCTTATACTACTAAAATTCAAATGCTCACATTTTTCTTATCAAACTTCAGCAGAATAGACAGGAATACTGGACAGAATGACAAAATGTACACCATATACAGTATATATATATATATATATATATATATATATATATATATATATATATATATATATATATCCATCATCCAATCCTACGTTGCCCCATGAGGAGCGTAGGAGCCCGGGGCTAGGCAATTGGTCCTGATATTTAATATAAGAGTGGCCAACCTCACTCATCCCTGAGTGGCATTACGTGAGCAATAAACCTCAACCATCCCTTGGATATAAACCTTCACCGGCTCAATCCGATTGGAGCACAATAATTACCCACTAAACCACCAGGCGCAAAAATTTGGTTACATGGTTACCACCCAGTATAGTAAATAGTTTCCTGGTGTGCAGGAAACCATTTGGCTTATCACTCAGTTTAGAGTCACCCACAGGCAGAAGAAAGAGGAAAGAATGAAGGAATGAAAGACAGAAGAGGGAGTGTAAAGTCACCCGTAGGCAGAAGGACGACGAAAGAATGAAGGAAAGAAAGATAGAAGAAGATGGAAGGAAAGAAGGATTGAGGAGAGGACAGGGCAGACACCCGAGAGCAGCACTCCATTGAGTGAGTGGATGTTGTGCGCCCCCACCTACCACACACACACACACACACACACACACACACACACATATATATATATATATATATATATATATATATATATATATGTAGAGCCTCTATTGTACAGTGGTAGAGTGTGCGTTTCGTACACGGGTGGACCAGGGTTCGCGCCCCGCCAGGGTAATAAACTTTGGGAGTGTTCACCCGGCCACGTACCGCATTGGCGGACACAAGGGGTGCTGTGGTTAAACCAGTGTCGCTTACTGTAAAGTATGCTTGCACCCAGTCGGCTTGCGCGGGCCGATTACACTTGGTTCACAGACTACACACACATCCAAAGCCACTCCAACACTACAATTACACTTACAAGCACATCTCACCCTACATACAATCTCTACCAGACAGTCTAAGCCACTTGGTGGAGATACATTGGCTGTATCGTCCCGACTTCGGTCAGGATAGGCCAGTCCTGCAGTGGATACTCAAACGGCTGATGATATATATATACGTAGGGAGCACGTATGGTTTGGTTATATGGTTAATTATATATATATATATATATATATATATATATATATATATATATATATATATATATATATATATATATATAATTAACCATATAACCAAACCATACGTGCTCCCTACGTGTCAAGTGGGTTGGTGGAGGGTTAGTGCCCCTCCCTGTAAAACAAATAACTCAGAGTCAAATGGCCACCCTGTACGGGATTATGGCGTCTGGCAATAGATCTATCTATCTATCAACCTATCTATCTATCTATATATATATGGGGGGGGGGGCCGTGGCCGCTGGCCTCCCCCTCCCTCTGTACGCCACTGCGATCAAGTGTTCAAGGCAGAAGGTGAGGAGGGGGGAGGGAGACAAAGGAAGCGCAAAGGAGGGTGTGCAGAGAAAGGGAAAAGGGGATATTCGTAAATAGGAACGGCAGGGCAGAATGAGGAGAAGTAACGCAGGGAGGATGTAGAAAGGTAGAAGGATGCTCTGGAGAGGCAGGGGATGTGAAGGAGCAGAGCAAAACAGACGGATGTGGAGAGGAAGAGCAGAGCAGACTGAGATGAGGCAGAGGAGGGACCTTATGAAGATGAGCAGGAGGTGTCAAGTGGCAGGGCAAGGTAAGAGATAGAGATGTAAGGGTGCGGGAAAGGGGTATGAAGGGGCAGAGCAGTGGGGTGAGGTGAGGCAGGAAGGTATTGTGAGGCAGGAGGGTGTAGAGAATGTTAATGCAGAAAGCATAGAATAAGTGGGGAAACAAGGACTGTGGTCAAGTAGAGAGGTGTGGGGGAGCAGAGCAAGGCAGCTGTGTATGGTAAGGCAAGAGTGTGTGGAGAGGTAAAGGATGTGGGAAAGGGGATATGAATAGGCAGAGCAGTGGGGTGAGGTGAGGCAAGAGAGTGGAGAGAGGAATGGCAAATGTAGAAAGGCACAGAGTGAGTTGGGAGGCAAGGACTGTGGTCAGGCAGAGGGGTGTGGAGAGGCAGGGCAAGACTGGGATATATGATGAGACAATGGTGTTTGGGGAGTCAGGGAATATGGAGAAGTATGAGGATGTTGTGAGATAAGGGTGTGATGAGGAGGGGGTGTTATGAGGCAGGACAAAGGGTGTGAAGAGGCTGGGCAGGAGGTGTGGAGAGGCAAAAAGAGTGTTGTGAGATAGGAAATGTTGTGAGAATGGAGATGTGGTGAGACAGAGGCTGTGAAGAGGCAGGGCAAGGGTGTAGAGAGGCAGGGCGGGGATGTGGACAGGCTTGGCGGAGGTATGGAGACGCAGGACAGGGGGTATGAAGAGGCAAATCAAGGACTGGTGTGGAGAGGCAGGTCAGGGAAGGTTGTGGAGAGGTGGGGCAGGGAGGGTGTGGAGAGGCAAGGCAGGGGTGATGAAAGCAGTAATGGTTATAACTGACAGTTATAAGCAACCAAGATAATGA